>NW_024544807.1:0-42867 GCF_018167655.1 Microtus oregoni | reverse complement strand
GTGATCTGATTAACAGCGCCCCCATTCAGCAGGAAGCAGTTTGGAGAGAAAAAAACTGCGCCCATGTTCCCAAAATATTGTTTATAAATGTTCTTTTACATTTAAAGGGGGAAATGATATAGGTATGAATAATTTGCATTGGTATGCATTTTACATTCAATTTTTTATATGTATATGTATTTCTTGATCTTGATTAAGGTACTGTGATTATGTAGTTCATTTTTAAAATGTAATGTATAATTAGGAAATATAGGTTGTTGATGGATAATCATAAATAATAGTCAAGTTTGTAGTCATGTTACTTAGATTTTCTAGATATATAGAGATATATTTTAGATAGACATTCTTCATGTCTTTCAAAGATTACAGAATAGGACATTTAATGTTTTAATAACTTAGGACTTTTCATGATAATGAGACATGTCTGCTCCTGGCAGCACCATCTACTTCAAGAGGAAGATGGGCATCGAAGAGGATCCTTATGGAGTTTGATAGCCATTTGGGCAAGAAACTGCTCTTGCCTGGACTATTGTATAAAATGGACACTGAGAACCCACAGAGAGAGGACTACTGAACTTGCCTAAAGGTGAGACGGTCTTTTGGGGTTCATGACTCATGAAAGAGTCTGAGAGACATACTGCAGGACACAGCAGATAGTGACTGAACTCTCTTTGAAATTTCCTGCTTCATGGAAATGTCTGCTGGATACTATGGGCCTGAAGGCTGAAGATGGATGCCCCAACGGTACAGAGCAACTTTGGGTGACTGTCCAGGCAGCGAGATGTCTCTGTCATTTCTAGAGTTTTGAAAATTGCTTACTTTTTGTTTGCTTAGGTAATATTGTATTCTTCTGGAGTCTTTGATGGAGTTGAAGAATAGATAGATAGTTATAGTTTTCCATTGTTATGATAAAAGATAAAATAGGTATAAATATTGTAACTGTAATTCTTGCTTGATAACTGTTTTGTTATATGTAATTTTGCTATGTTAAAGTTAAAGCCTTCCTTTTTTTTGTTTAAACAGAAAAAGGGGGAAGTGATGTGGGAGTGTCATATATCAATCTGTTGATTTCATTGGTTAAGCAATAAAGAAACTGCTTGGCCCTCATAGGTTAAAACATAGGTAGGTGGAGTAAACAGAACAGAATGCTGGGAGAAAGAAGCTGAGTCGAGGAGACGCCATGATTCTCCCACTCCAGGCAGAAGCAGGTTAAGATCATTCCTGGTAAGCCAGCTCGTGGGCTACAGCAGATTATTAGAAATGGGCTAGTCCAGGTGCGAGAGCTAGCCTAGAAGAGGCTAGATAGGAATGGGCCAAGCAGTGTTTAAAAGAATACAGTTTCCATGTAATTATTTCGGGTAAAGCTAGCAGTGCGGGTGGCCGGGTGCTGGGGACGCAGCCCACCGCTCGTACTACTACAATCACCATCGAACCTTCATCAGGCAAAGGATCAAGATAGAGACAGAGACCCACATTGGAGCACTGGACTGAGATCCCAAGGTCCAAAGGAGGAGCAGAAGGAGGGAGAACATGAGCAAGGAAGTCAGGACCACAAGGGGTGCACCCACCCATTGAGACAGTGGGGCTGATCTATTGGGAGATCACCAATGCCAGCTGGACTGGGACTGATGAAGTATGTGATCAAACTGGACTCTCTGAATGTGGCTGAACTGGAGGGCTGACTAGAAGCCAAGGACAATGGCACTGGGTTTTGATTCTGCTCCATGTACTGGCTTTGTGAGAACCTAGTCTGTTTGGATGCTCAGCTTACTAGACCTGGATGGAGTGGGTGGACCTTGGACTTCTCACAGGGCAGGGAACCCTGACTGCTCTTTGGACTGAAGAGGGAGGGAAAGGAGAATCGGGGGAGGGGGAATGAAATGGGAGGGGGGGTGAAAATTTGTAATTATAATAATAATAAAAATTATGTTTTTTAAAAAAAGAAAAAAATCCAGATATTACTTCACACACCTATAACCACCTGATTTTTGACAATGAAGCCAAAAAAGATACAATGGAAAAAAGAAGGCCTCTTCAACAAATGGTGTTGGCATAACTGGATGTCAATATATAGAAGAATGAAAATAGATCCATATCTTTCACCATGGACAAAACTCAAGTTCAAATGGATTAAAGACGTCAATATAAATCCAACCACACTGAACCTTATAGAGAAGAAAGTGGGAAGTAACCTTCAGTGCATGGGCACAGGAGACCACTTCTAAATCTAACTGAGTAGCACAGAAAATAAGAGCATCAATAAATAAATGGGACCTCCTGAAACTGAGATGGACTCAGTCAGTAAGAGAAAAAGGCAGCCTACTGAATGGGGAAAAAATCTTCACCAACCCAAAACCAGAGAAAGGACTGATCTTCAAAATATATAAAGAACTCAAGAAATTGGACATTAAAAATCTAAATAACCCAAATATACAGTGGTGTACTGAACTAAACAGAGAATTCTCATCAGAAGAATTCTAAATGGCCAAAAGATACTTAAGGACATGTTCTTCCTTAGCTATCAGGGAAATGCAAATCAAAACAATTTTGAGATACCATCTTACACCTGTCAAAATGGCTAAGATCAAAAACACCAATGATAGCTTATGCTGGAGACATTGTGGAGCAAGGGGAACATTCATCCAATGCAGGGGGGAATACAAACTTGTGAAATCACTGTGGAAAGCAGTGTGAGAGTTTCTCAGTAAAAAGGGAATCAAACTATCACAGGATCCAGCAATTCCACACTTGGGAATATATCCAAAAGATGCTCAATCATACTACAGGATGGTGAACAATGGAGAGTGGCCTTGAGAGAAGAGAGACAGCTGATCAGCCAGAGATGAAGGCTTGCAGGTGGTACAGAGCAGCTGGGCCCTCCTTACAGAGGTTTCTTAGGCAATGGAATCTGGACATGTCTGTCAGCAGGATTCTTTTTCAGGCAGATTGGCTCTTTATCTGCTGCAAGAATGTAGGTAAGTGGGGAAGAGGAGACAGGACTAGATAGGCTATCAGCTTCTTACCTTGAGGAGCCAGATAGATTTCTTTTTTCTTTTCATGTGAAAGCACGTTCCACTCCTTGCTTGAGGACCCTCGGGCTATCAGCCACCCAGGACTGGCCTCCACCCCCAGTGGACAGTGTGGAAACACTGGAGGGGACATGCCAGAGGCTCTGTGGCCTTGCTGGGGCTCATTGTGACCAAAGCAGCGTTTCCAAGGTGCTCCCTAACATTGGAGGGATGAAAAAACTGGTCCCAAATTGTATCCTCAGGGTGTTTCTGAGGAAGGGGGATGTTTATGGTTAGGCCCATTTTAAAGGAGTGAGAATTCTGACCCGCCCTCTTTGACAGGCTGGGATTGCCTTTCTATTAGAGTCCATGGAAGACCACTAGTTTCCATTTGTTTGTCTATGTATGCTTTGTAGAGCAACACACTGAAACTGCTCCATGAGTCTTACATGACTTGTCAAGCAGATGCAAGAGTAGCCTGCTGCTCAAGGAAAGGTCGATGTGAACATCTATGTATTCATTAAGACATGTTGACTTCTTCATTTACAATTTAAATCCCCTTGATCTCCTTTTGTTGTCTTATTGCTTTTGCTAGAACTTAAAGAACTATGTTGAAGAGATGCGGAGAGAGTGGACAGCCTTGTCTTGTTCCTGATTTTAGTGGATTGGCTTTGAGTTTCTCTTTATTTAATTTGATGTTAGCTGTCAGCTTTCTGTATATTGCTTTTATTATATTTAGATATGATGTTTGTATTCCTCATGTCTCCAAGACCTTTATCATGAAGGGGTGTTGGATATTGCCAAATGCTTTTTCAGCATCTAATGAATTGATCAGATGGGTTTTTCTCTTTCAGCTTTTTTAAAGGATAGATTACATTAATAGATTTTTGTATGTTGGACCAGCCCTGCATCTCTGGGATGAAGCCTACTTGAACATGATGGATGATTTTTTGATGTGTTCTTAGATTCAGTTTGCCAGTATTTTATTGAGAATTTTTGCATCCATGTTCATGAGTGAGATTGGTCTGTAATTCTCTTTCTTGGTTGAGTCTTTGTGTGGTTTTGGTATCAGGGTAAATGCAGCCTCATAAAAAGAGTTTGGCAATGTTCCTTCTGTTTCTATTATGTGGAACACTTTGAGGAGTACAGGTATTCACTCTCCCTGGAAGTTCTGGTAGAAATTCTGCACTAAAATCATCCAGCCCTGAGCTTTTTTTGGTTGGGGGGTTTTTGATGGCAGCTTGTATTTCCTCGCAGCTTATAGGTCTATTTAAATTGCTCATCTGGTCTTGATTTAATTTTGGTATGTCGTACCTATCCAGAATTTTCCATTTCTTATACATTTTCCAATTTTGTGGAGTACAGGTTTTGGTAATAAGACCTAATGATTCTCTGAATTTCCTCAGAGTCTGTTGTTATGTCTCCACTTAATTACTGATTTTGTTAATTTCGGTGTTCTCTCTCAGCCTTTTGATTAGTTTGGATAAGGGTTTGTCAATCTTGGTGATTTTCTCAAAGAACCAGGTCTCTTTTTCATTGATTCTTTGTATTTTTTTCTTTGTTTATATTTTGTTAATTTCATCCCTACCTATATTTGATCATTTCCTGTCTTCTACTCCTCCTGGGTGAGTCTGATTTTGTTTGTTCTAGAGATTTCATGTGCACTGTTAAGCCACCAATGTGAGCTTTCTCTCTTTGCTTTATGTAGGCACTCAGTGCTATGAACTTTCCTCTTAGCACTGCTTTCATAATGTCCCATAGGTTTGGATATTTTGTGCCTTCACTTTCATTGAATTCGAGGAAGACTTTAATTTCTTTCTTTATTTATTCCTTGACACAGGGTTGGTTTAGTAGCTGACTTCTCAATTTCTATGAGTTTATAGGCTTTCTGAAAGTAGTCTGATTGTTAAATTCTAATTTTAATCCCTGGTGATCCAATAAGACACAGGGGTTTGTTAATTTTCTGAGAAATTGCCACACTGAAATCTAAAGGGCCTGTACCAGCTTGCATTCCCACCAGCAATGGAGAAGTATTACCTTTGCACCACAACCTCTCCAGCATCAGTTATCATCAGTGTTTTTTTATCTTGGCCATTCTTACAGGTGTAAGATGGAATCTCAGAGTTGTTTTGATTTGCAACCTTCCTCAAGACTTAGTAATACCATTTTGGGTATATATCCAAAGAATGCTCAATCGTGCCACAAGGACATGTGCTCAGATATGTTCATAGCAGCATTGTTTGTCATAGCCAGAACCTAGGAACAACCTAAATGCCCCTCGATCACAGAATGGATGAGGAAAATGTGTTACATTTACACAATGGAGTACTATACAGCAGAAAAAAATAAGAATATCTTGAACTTTGTAGAAAAATGGATGGAGCTAGAAAACATCATTTTGAGTGAGGTAACCTAGACACAGAAAGACAATTATCCCCCCATGTATTCACTCATAAGTGGTTTTTAAATATAAAGAAAAGTAAACTAGCCTACAAAACACAATCCCAGAGAACTTAGACAACAATGAGGACACTAAGAGAGACATACATACATCTAATCTACATGGGAAGTAGCAAAAGACAAGATTTCCTGAGTAAATTGGGAGGATTGGGACATTGGGGGAGGGTTGAAAGGGGCAAGACAGGGAGGGGTGCAGAGAAAAATGTAGAGCTTAATTAAAAAAATCAGTTAAAAACAAAACAAAAAAGACAAAGGGGGTTAATCCATTTTTTTGTATCTGTGGAGGTTTGCTTTGTTACCTAGAATGTAAACAATTTTGGAGAAGGTTCCATGAGGTGCTGAGAAGGAGGTATATTCTTTTTTGTTTGGGTAGAATGTTCTATATGTGTCTGTTAAGTCCATTTGATTCATTACATCTGCTATTTCTCTGTTAAGTTTCTGTCTGGTTGACCTGGCCATCGGTGAAAATGGAGTGTTGAAGTCTCCTACTATTAGGGTGCGGGATTTGAGGTGCAATTTAAGTTTTAGAAATGTTTCTTTTACATATGTGTGTGCTCTTGTATTAGATGTTTGGGATGAAGTCAAATTTTAATTATTTGCAGATGATTTGATACTGTACATAAGTGACCCCAAAAACTCTACCAGAGAAATCCTACAGCTGATAAATATCTGGCAGGATACAAGATCAACTCAAAAAATTAAAAGTAGCCCTCCAATACACAAATGGTAAAAAAGCTGAAAGGGAAATCAGAGAAATGTCAACTTTCACAACAGCCACAGATAATGTAAAATATCTTGGGGTAACACTAACCAAGGAAGTGAAACACATATTTTACAAGAACTTTAAATCTTTGAAGAAAGAAATTGAAGAAGATACCAGAAAATGGAGCACTGGACTGAGCTCCCAAGGTCCAATTGAAGAATAGAATGAATGAGAATATGAGAAAAGAGGTCAAGAACATGAAGGGTTCATCCACTAAAACAGTTTTCCTGAGCTAATGGGAGATCACCAAATCTAATTGGATTAGGAAGGAACAATCATAGAACCAAACCAGTCCCTCTCAATGTGGTTGACAGTTGTAGGGCTGGGAGACTTAGGAGCCACTAGACGTGCCACTGGGATTTATCTCTGGTGCATGTGTGGTCTTTTTGGGATCCTATTCTCTTTGCATGTGTACCCTGCTCAGCCTAGATGTAGGAGGGAGGGCCTTGGACCTTACACAAAACAAAGTGCCTTATCCTCTTTAAGGTGGGAGTGTGTGTGAGAAGGAATGGGGGGAGAGGAGGGAGTGGATATTTGTATTTTTTTCCCTTTTTTATTGATTTTTATTGAGCTCTACATTTTTCTCTGCTTTCATCCCTGTCACCTTCAGCCCTCCCCCAAGGTTTCCATGCTCCCAATTTCTCAGGAGATTTTTTTTCTACTTCTCATGTAGATTACTTCTATGTAAGTCTCTCTTAGTGTCCTCATTGTTGTCTAATTTTTCTGGAATTGTGTTTTGTAGGCTTGTTTTCTTGGCTTTATGTTTAAAAACCTCCTATGAGTGAGTACATGTGATAATTGTCTTTCTGTTTCTGGGTTTCCTCACTCAAAATAATGTTTTCTATCTCCATCCATTTTCCTGCAAAATCCAATGTGCCATTATTTTTTCTGCTGTATAGTACTCCATTGTGTAAATGTACCACATTTTTCTTATCCATTCTTTGATTGAGGGGCACGTAGGTTGTTTCCAGGTTCTGGAATCAATGCTGCTATGAACATAACTGAGCACAGGCCCTTGTACACGACTGAGCATTCTTTGGATATATACCCCAAAGTCGTATTACTAGGTCTTGAGGAAGGTTGTTTCCTAATTTTCTGAGATATTGTCATACTGATATCCAAAGCAGCTGGACAGTGTACACTTCCACCAGCAATGCAGGAGTGTTCCCTTTTCCCCATACCTCTCCAGCATAAGTTGTCATCAGGGTTTTTGATCTTGGCCATTCTTACAGTTATAAGATGGAATCTCAGAGATGTTTTGATTTGCATATCTCTGATGACTGAGGGTGTTGAACATTTCCTTAAGTGTCATTCAGCCATTTTATATTCCTCTGTTGAGAGTTCTCTGTTTAAATCTGTACTCCATTTTTTATTGTATTATGTGTTCTTTTGATGCCCTATTTATTGAATTCTTTATGTATTTTGGAGATCAGACCTTTGTCTGATATGAAGTTAATGAAGATCTTTTCCCATTCTGTAAGCTGTCTTTATGTCTTGTTGACCGTGTCCTTTGCTTTACAGGAGCTTTTCAGTTTCAGGCGGTCCCAATTATTAATTGTTTCTCTCAGTGTCTTTGCTGCTGAGGTTATATTTAGGAAGTGGTCTCCTGTGTCAATGCGTTCAGATATACTTCCCACTTTCTCTTCTATAAGGTTCAGTGTGGCTGACTTTATGTTGAGGTCTTCTAAAAAAAATTTAATAATAAAAAAGATGTATTTAATTTGTGTGTCAATGTGAACATCTGTGTATTCATTAAGATGTATTGAATTTGTATATTTATCCAGGCTAGGAGGTAAGGTCTCCTGTAGCTCAGTCTGGCCACAAATTTGCTTTAAAACAAGGATAATCTTGAGATTTTGATCTCCAAATTCCTCATCCCAAATGCCAGGATTCAAGGCCCAAGCCACCAAACATGCTTTATATGAAGCTTGGCATCAATCCAAAGGCCAAGCATCATAGCCATCTCTATAAAAAATGGGCAGTCCCTCCCTACTAAAGGGATGGTAAGAACAAAAATAATGGGTTCCTCACCGCATTGCACACAGAAATACCATTGTACTTAGTCCATACTCACAAGTTGCATTGTCCTCACTTGTCCCCCACTGCCCTTCTGCTTAACCCCTTCCTAGCCAAAACAGGATCTCTGGAGAGCCAATCATCATTTACAAGGGCAACATTATCCTTCATTAGTGATGGCCACAGAATTAAAGTGTTATGGTAACCTTTTTGTCCTTATCTCTGTTTCTCTCATTGATATTCTGAAGTGGAGGGGTAAAGAGGGCTTTGGCATGCTGTACCCAGGGAAGGATTAACAGGTTCTGGAACCTAGAAGCAAATCTAGGCATGTTGGATCTTGACTGCTGTGCTGTGTCGCCATCTACTGATGACTCCCAGCTCAACATCTGTACCTCCATCTTGATGATGGTTCTCAGTTTCTAGTCTCCTCCCAGACCACTCTTCCTGGATATTCTCAGGGACCCTGTGCACCAACATGAACACACACTCGTTGACCATTTGCAAATGTATGCCTCCTCTAGTCTTGGGAGTCTTTGAAAGGCTCTAACATCTACTGGACTGGACCAGTGCCTCAGAATCCTCCTCTGCACCCACCATCGCTAAGACATGCATACTGTCTAGATGACATGCCAATTCCTCTCTCACCCTCTCTGCCTCTTCTCCCCACTTCTCCTTCACTCTTATTGTTACAAGAAGACATGCAGTGACATGCAGAGGGTTCCTGAGACACAAAGACCTCCCCACAGGTTGTCATGGCATTGCTACTTGTACTCAGTATGGAAGCATGCCCCGTGAGTATGTAAGCATGTATGATGATTGTGCAGGTGTGCATGAGTATATATATATATATATATATATATATATATATATATATATATATATATATATATATTGGCATGTAGTCTGCAAGAGCCCAAGAGCAGCAGGTGCACAGTAGCCTGGAATCCCCAGAGTGCAGCAGTATGTGGGATGTTAAATGAGCTGTATCTGGGTTGAAAATCAGGTGCTGAAAAGGAGTGGCATTGTGTGGAGACAGAAAAAGAAAGCCCAGTTTCACACCTTGCACAAAGGTGGTCAGAACTAAATGGAGGACAAAGGGGAAGGATGGGAAACCTTTCTAGAGTGAACTGCGAGGGAGGCTCTGCTTTCTCTCCATTGGACTGAAGACAGGAGTCTGTCTCAGAAGCAGCTCTGTACAAACAGAGCCTGCTGGCTTCTGGGAAGGCATCCCTTGCTCTCAGTGAGGAATGCACAGTGAAGAATCAGCTGCATGTCGGCAATATCATGTTTTCCACTTTCCATTGCTCTTCATGAACAAGGGGGTAGGGGAATGGGCAAAGAGGGAAGAATAGCACCAGCTGTGATTCAAATGACACAAGAAATACTCTATTCAGGATACCACATCATAATTGGCCATCATGGTTTTTATTGGTCCTCGTCCAGGTTTTTTCCTCTTTTTTTGTTTTGTTTTGTTTTTTCCTCTCTTTAAGCTTATGCCAGCATTAGCAGAACGACCTTGTGGTCACCAAACCCTGTTATCTATCCCTCTGCCCTGCATAGGCTAGATCACCTCTCATCTCTTAATTGGTCCTGGGCTGGGTAACTGAACATAGAATTTTGAAGTAGTTATGGCTGGGAAAGTTAATTTGAGCTCTGATTAGAGCAAGGAGGTTTTTGTATCTCCATGCCTTTCCACTGGCAGAGAGAAGGTGAAGACTGAAATTAGCTCTCACAGTCTGAATGTGTCCTAACACATGGATTGCAGAGTATGGGAAACACAGGCCAATACCAAGAATGTCTTCTCAAACTGTCCATTAAGAGATGACACCTAACCCAAAGCTCTTTGGACTGGGAAGGCTAGAAGAATGTTTCAAGTGCTTGGCACAAATTTTGTGTTCCAGGCACACAAGAGGGACATATGAGACAACCAGCAAAACTACCTGCAGGCCTTCTGCTCTCACCCTCCCCAGCCACTTCCCCACACCTAATCCCTAGTTTCATTCCCAGCACTACATCAGAACACCCATGACTACCTTCCCTGCTCCCTGACCCATCTAATGTGTTGCCTTCAATACTTACACTTCTAACTTCAATCCCTACACGTGATGCTTTGGTCTACAGCCCATCTCCAACACACACTGCTGATAACCCAAGGACAACTCCTCCCAGGCCAACAAGTGTAGTAATAAGGGCGGCGGGGCTGCATCCCCAGCACCCCGGCTGCCTGGCTAGCTTATGCCCGAAATAACAACACACAAACTGTATTCATTTAATCACTGCCTGGCCCATTTCTATCTAGCCTCTTCTAGGCTAATTCTCACATATTAATTTAGCCCATTTCTAATCATCTGTGTAGCGCCCCTAGGTGCGCTTACCGGGAAGATTCTAGCCTATGTCTATCCTGGGTCGGAGCTTCATCGCCTGCGTCTGCCTGGGAGCTGGGAGCATGGCATCTCTCTGAGGCGTCTGCTCCCGAGAGGAGTGCTGTGGAGCCTGTGTCCACTTCCCCCCAGCGTTCTGTTCTGTTTACAACTCCCACCTATCTTCTAACCAATGAGGGCCAAGCAGTTTCTTTTTATTTAACCAATGACCTTCCTCCATCATTTCCCCTTTTTCGGTTTAAACAAAAAAAAAAAAAAGGCTTTAACTTTAACATAGCAAAATTACATATAACGAAACAGTTATCAAGTAAAAGTTACAATAATCTTTATCATAACTAAGGAAAACTATAACTAACTATTCTTAACTCCATCAAAGACTCCCGAAAGATACCTAAGCAAACAAGAAAAAAGGAACTTTTAAAACTCGAGAAATGACAGAGACATCTCGTTGCCTGGACAGTCACCCAAAGTTCCTCTGCACCATTGGGGCATCCATATTCAGCCTTTAGGCGCATGGTATCCAGCAGACATTTCCATAAAGCAGGAAAATTCAAAGTCAGTTCAGTCACTATCTGTTGTGTCCTGCAGAATGTCTCTCAGACTCTTTCATGAATCAGGAATCCCGAAAGATCATCTCACCTTAGGCAAGTTCAGTAGTCCTCTCTCTGTGGGTTCTCTGTGTCCAGTTTATGCAATAGTCCAGGCAGGAGCAGTTTCTTGCCCAAATGGCTATCAAACTCCATAAGGATCCTCTACGATGCCCATCTTCCTCTTGAAGTAGATTGGTGCTGCCAGGAGCAGAGTGTCTCATTGTCATGAAAAGTCCTAAGTTATTAAAACATTTAAAATGCCATATTCTATAATCTTTGAAAAATATGAAGAATGCCTATCTAAAATATATCTACGCACATCTAGAAAATATTAACTAACATGACTACAAACTTGACTATTATTTATGATTATCCATCAACAACCTATATTTCCTAATTATACATTACATTTTAATAATGAACTACACAATCACAATACCTTAATAAAGATCAGAAATACATATACATATAACAAAATTGACCATAAATCTCTATCAATAAAGCAAAATCTATACTAATGCAAATTATTCATACCTATATCATATCCCCCTTTAAATGTAAAAGAACATTTATAAACATTTTTTGGGAATATGGGCGCAGTTATTTCTCACCAAACTGCTTCCTGCTGAATGGGGGCGTCGTTAATTAGGTCTTTCATGGTATAACCTGTGTGCTAGTTTCATCTCAGTTGGCAGTTGAGCGAAGCAATTTTCTGATGGTTTTCACACCAACCCTTCAGGAGGGCGTGGTCCATCATACCAAATCGGAATAAAAGAAATGAATAGGGTCTCATCCTCTGTGAAAACAAAATAAGAAACTCCTTTCCAAAGCATCATGTCCTTAGATCCAAATTTCAAAGTCAAGGCATCAAAATATCTATGTTGGATTAGTTCAGCAGCATTTATAAATAAATATCTTTTAGCATCTGTTGCTCCTTCTTCAGCATTTAAATAATTTAAAGAGAGCATAATAGCATATAGTATCAAAAGTCTCTGTGTATTTACCATTATCATGCAGCTTTATTTTAATCTCTATTTCATTTCTTTTTACTTCTATTTTATATTCTCTGTATATCTTTGACCTGGAATAACTCTGTAGACCAGGCTGTCATTAAACTCTCAGAGATCCGCCTGTCTCTGCCTCCCAGGCATTGGGATTAAAGGTGTACGCTGCTACACCTTGAACTCACAGAGATCTGTTTGCCTCTGCCTTCTAGGCACTGGGATTAAAGGCGTGTGCTACCACACCTTGAAGTCACAGAGGTCAATCTCCCTCTGCCTCCCAAATGTTGGGATGAAAGGTATGTACTACCACACACAACAACTCTCTTCCTTTTGTTTTTTTTTGTTTGTTTGTTTTTTACTTTAAGAATTTTAACTTTTAGTCTGCATATATTTTTAACACGCTGTAAATCATTTAAAAATTTTCTTTGTCTTTGATGTTCTCTTTACTGTATCTCTCTCTGTTTTTCTGAACACATGAGTCTTTAATTTACCAAGCAATCTCAGTAGGACTAAAGCCGTGGCTTTGATGGCTGGATCCAGCCCATTCCTTAGCTTTCCAGCCTCATGGCTGAGGTACTGGCTGTAGCCATGTTTACTGCCACAACTCTATGGCATTTCAAGGTCCCTGCCAGCAAGCAAGCTTCAGCAGCCTGTGCTTGCAAACAGCACGAACAGCCTGCATAAAAGAGTCAGAGTTTCCCTGGCAGGACAGCCCAGAAAGCCGGCATTTTTAAATGGCGCAGCTTTTTTCCTGCTATGGCTGAAAACCGAAAAGCATGCTTTCAGCTTTTTGTCAACACCATTTAAGTGTTTCGTGGCAGGACCTCTTAATGAGCTGCAGGGTTTTGCAGCTAAAGCTGAGTCAGGAAGCTTCTCATAGATGAGAGCGCTTGCTTGCCTCTAGCAAGCAGAGTGCCACAAATGCTTTAAAGCCAGAGTTCACACTGGCAGCACAGCCCCAAGAAGCTGCGCTTTAAAATGACACAGCATTTTTTTCTGGTGCTGTTGCCGAATCAGGAAATCTCTCTACAGCACGCCACCAACAAACAGCAAAAATCTGTGTTAAACTCTCTCTCCCTTATTTTTAAGCCTTCTCAGGTTTTTTAAGTGGATTTAGTCCATCACGTGGGGCGCCATTTGTAGTAATAAGGGTGGCGGGGCTGCGTCCCCAGCACCCCGGCTGCCTGGCTAGCTTATGCCCGAAATAACAACACACAAACTGTATTCATTTAATCACTGCCTGGCCCATTTCTATCTAGCCTCTTCTAGGCTAATTCTCACATATTAATTTAGCCCATTTCTAATCATCTGTGTAGCTCCCCTAGGTGCGCTTACCGGGAAGATTCTAGCCTATGTTCATCCTGGGTCGGTGCTTCATCGTGTGCGTCTGCCTGGGAGCTGGGAGCATGGCATCTCTCTGAGGCGTCTGCTCCCGAGAGGAGTGCTGTGGAGTCTGTGTCCACTTCCCCCCAGCGTTCTGTTCTGTTTACACCTCCCACCTATCTTCTAACCAATGAGGGCCAAGCAGTTTCTTTTTATTTAACAATGATCTTCATCCATCAAACAAGTACAATGAAGGGCGACACACACCTCTATTCCTGCTCCTGGGATCTGATTCCACCAGGCTCATCCCCAGATCTGTAGCTGGACAACTGCTGTGGTCCCCTCTCCTCTCTGACCTTATACCCAATGCATCTTAAAGACCTCCTTCTCCAAGGCTCCCTCCCTAAATTCATCCCCATATCCCAGCCTCCAATACCAGCAGGCATTGCATGTCAAAACACCCTTTGAACAAACAGTCCAGGAAATCAAGCTACACTCAGCCATCCCATCACACTCTCTGGAAATCAGAGAGGGAATAGCCACCAAGGAACAAAATACTCACCTAGTGAAGACAAGGCCAGATAACCACATCTAGAATTACAGTCTTGCCAATCAAAGTTGCCTCGATGCCTATATAAAAACACAATCAATAACAGCCAGGGCAACAAGTATCTGCTAGAGCACAGCTTTCCCAGCATAGCAGGCCCTGAATATCCCAACACAGCTGAAGAACAAGACAACGATCTGAAAACATCAGGTATAATGATTATAGAGATCCTAATAAAGGAAATAAAAAATTCCTTGAAGAAATCCGGGAAAACACAAACAACATTGTAAGAAAATGAATAAAACTGTTCAAGACCTGAAATTAGAGACAGAATAGATAAAGAAAACCAAAACTTGCTTTGGTCTGCGAGGTCCCTGGCCAGCAAGGGGCCCTGATCTTGTACCAGAAGATCCATCAGAGGGGTGAGTATGTTCCTGACCGGCGGCAGAAGTCCTGGAAATGGAGCACAGACACTCCTCAACCACCAAAACTTCCAGGTCATTCTGCAAGGGCTTCTCCCCCGTCTACTGCCTCTCTCTTCCTATCCCATTCCAGCTTCCTATTAGAATGGATATTTTTCTCAATAGGTACCACTAACCAGAGGTAAAGAAATTAAAGTCAGATAAACAATGTTACTAGACCTGTAATCCCTAGGGAAATAGCAACAATCATTAAAAATCTCCCGGTAAAATCAAATCCCTGGGTTGCACAGTTTTAGCACAGAAGTTCATTATATGAGGTCATTGTTACCACACATATACTAAAACATGAAACAGAATTACAGATCAATTTCCCTTATGAACATAGAAGTAAAAAATAATTAATAATATACTTGCAAACAGAGTCCAAGAACACATCAAAAGCCCATCTACCATGATCAAGTAGGCTTCGTCCTAGAATGGAAATCAATAAGCATAATCCACCATGTAAAGAGACTGAATGACAAAAGCCATATGATCATCCCAATAAATGAACAAAAATACATTGGAACTATTGAGGATATAAAGGACATCCCTCGACACAGTGAAGTCAGCTTGCAGCAAGTGAGTAGCCACCATCAGCATAAAGGGAAAGAAACTCATAACAATTCCACTAAAATCAAGAACAAGGCAAGGCTGTCCACAGTCTCCATTCCTAGTCAATACAGTACATGATGTCTTTTTTTATAGCACTAAGCACATTTGTTAGAAAATTAGAGGCATCTCTTTTTTGTTGTTGTTTTTCTTTGGTTTTTTTTAATTTTTTATTGAGAAAAAAAGTTTCTGCCTCCTCCCAGCCTCCCATTTCCCTCCCCCTCCTCCTGCCCTTCTCCCCCTCCCCCCACTCCTCTCCCCTCCCTCTCCAGTCCAAAGAGCAGTCAGGGTTCCCTGCCCTGTGGAAAGTCCAAGGTCCTCCCCCCTCCGTCCAGGTCTAGGAATGTGAACAAGTGCATGATGTCTTAACTAGAGCAATAAGTCAAATGCAGGAGATCAAATTGGAAACGAAAAAGTCAAAGAATTGTGGTTTTCAGATGACAGAATAGTTTATATAAGTGACCCTATAAATTCCACCAGGGAACTCATAAAACGCACAATCTGTCGATGCTCTGGGCCCAATCTCCAGCAGGCCGGGGTTTGAAAGGAATCCATGGAGTTGGCACTTATGATGACTTTTTTCTCTGAAGAGGTTAAGGGAAAAGATGCTCACACACTCTCTTGATGGTTTCCCCCCTTTCTTCTGTGTTATTCATTTGACTTCTTTATTCTCTTCTATTATCTCTAGCCTGAAATGTCCCATCTGTTTCTCTTGATGTTTTCCTTCCAGCTCTCTTAATGTCTTCCTCCTCTCTCACTCTTGATGTTTTCCTTCCCACTCTATCTTCTTTCTTGATATTTTTTCCTATTTCTACCTTTAGACTTCCATATTCTCTCACACTTGATGTTTTCCTTCTTCTTCTGTCTTTATTCTTTCCCTTAGAGCTTATATACCACATTAAATCCCTCAAGCAGTATAACAATTACAATGTGGTTATCACCATTTTTCAAGTGAATGATTACAATGAATGCAAGTAAATAATACCATATTTTCCACATCACTTACATGATTAAACATTTTATGTATAGCAGGTGAAAAAAAAATTCCCAAGAATCCAAGTACGTTAATACCCAAGCAAAGAGTTACAGATTAAAAGAGTGTAAGTAAGCAAGGCATTCTTTTACTGGCAGGCTGCAAGTGGTGGGAAAAAAAAATCAATCACTTTATTGTTTATCTCAAAAAATAATCTAATAAAATCTTAAAAGAATCACAAATCTAAGCTATTTTATAAGAAAAAGAATCAGTTAGAACTATTTTAAATCTTTAGGATGCATACCCACACATCAACAGTTTCTTTTTTAAAATTGCATTTTTCTTTTTTAAAAGAAAACAATTTTTTTCATTTTACATATTAATACCTGTTCCCTCTTTCTCCTCTGCTCCTATTCTCTCTACCTAATCCTCCATCCCATCCCTTAAACCTTCCTCAGAGAAGGTAAAGCACATTGCTTTGAGGAAGGTCCAAGGCCCTCACTAGTATACCTAGGCTGATCAAGGTATCCATCCAAAGAGAATAGGTTCCCTAAAAGCCAGTACAAGCTATAGGGATAAGTCCTGGTGCCACTACCAGTGATCCTGCCATCTTCCCCAGCCATAAAACTGTCACCCACATTCAGAGGGTCAAATTTGAACCTATGCTGTTCCTTTCCCTGTCCAGATGGAGTTGGTGAGCTCCCACTAGTTCAGGTACACTGTTTCTGTGGGTGTCCCCATCATGGTCTTGACATCTGTGCTTATATTCTCACTCCTCCCACTCTTCAACAGGACTTTGGGAGCTCGGTCCAGTGCTCATGTTCTGGATGAAGTTTCTATATTGACATTTAAGATATTCCTCAATCTCACTACAGGACAAGGCCAGTCTGGATACCCTCTCCTCTATTGCTATGGTCTTCGCTGTGATCATCCTTGTTGATTCCTGGGAAATTCTCTAGTGCCAGGTTACTTTCTAGTCCTATAATGGCTCCTTCAATCAAAATATCTCTTCCTTTGCTCTCATCATTATCCTTACTCCATCTTAACTATCCTCTTCCCTCAAGTCCTCTTTGCTACTCCCCTTCTCCCATCCTCTTTCTCTCCCATACTCACTTTACACCCCACCCCCATACTGTCAATTATGTCAGGTAATCTCTTCCATTTCCCCATTCCAGGGGAGTCTATACATGTCTTTTTTTAGTGTTCACCTTGTTACTTAGCTTCTCTAGGATCATGAATTATAGGATGAATATCCTTTGCTTTATAACTAGTATCCACTCATGAGTGAGTACATACCATTCATCTTTCTGGGTCTGGGTTACCTCACTCAATATGGTCTTTTCTAGTTCTATACATTTAAAGCAAATTTTAAGATGTCATTTTTTTTTTTACCACTGAGTACTCTGTTGTCTGAGGTTTCTGTCCTGTCCAGTTCCTGCAGTAGTTAAGTCCCAAAGAAATTACAGAGGTCTACATTAACTATAAACTGATTGGCCCATTAGCTTAGGCTTCTTATTAACTCTTATAACTTATATTAGCCCATTATTCTAGTATATGTTAGCCACATGGCTCAGTACCTTTTTCAGCAAGGCAGTCACATCTTGCTTCTTCTGTTTCTGGGACAGGACTCCAGAGGAATGGGCTTCCTTCTTCCCAGAATTGTCCTGTTCTTATTGACCTGCCTCTACTTTCTGACTGGTTGTTCTGCCTATACTTGCTGCCTGGCTACTGGCCAGCAGCATTTAGTAAAATATAATTGACAGAATAAAGACCATGGTCCCACAACAGTACTCCAGTGTTCAAATGTAATACATTTTCTTTATCTATTCTTCAGTTTAGGGGCATCTAGATTGTTTTCAGGTTCTTGCTATTAAAAACAATGCTCCTATGAACATAGTGGAACAGATGTCCTTGCAGTATAAGCATCTTTGGGGTATATGCCCAAGAGTGGTAGAGCTGGGCCCTGAGGTAGGTTGATTGCCAGTTTTCTGAAAAATTGCCATACTGATTTCCAGAGTAGTTGTGAAAGTTTGAATTCCTACCAGCAATGGAGGAGTGTTCTACTTATTCCACATCCTCTCCAGCATAAGCTATCGTAGGTGTTTTAGAACTTAGACATTCTGACTGGTGTAAGATGGCATCTCAGAGTCATTTTGATTTGCATTTTCCTGATGACTAAGGATGTTGAAAATTTCCTCAAGTGTCTTTTGGCAATTTGAGATTCTTCTGTTGAGAATTCTATGCTTAGTTCTGTAATCCATGATTTTAACTGGATTATTTGGAAGCTTAATGTCTAATTTCTTGAGGTCATGTGCCAGGCTTACATGAGTCCTCCTGTGAGGCATTAAACATTCTGGTATGCCTATGGGGGTTAGGCAAAATATGAGAATTAGCCCGAAAGAGGCTAGAGCTAGTGGGCCAAGCAGTGTTTAAAAGAATACAGTGTCCGTGTAATTATTTCGGGGCATAAGCTAGCAGGCGGCTGGGGTACTAGGGAGGCAGCCCCACCACTCCTGTAAGATCTGATCTGGGCACCAGGAGATCCATCTCTGGGGTGAGTGAGTTTCTGACCCGCGGCAGCAGCCCAGGACAAGGAACTACTTCCTGCAGGGCCTATACTCCTGCATACTGTCTCTCTCTTCCTATCTCACCCAGCTTGCATCCAGAACCCTCCCCACTTCTGCCTCCCTGCTGTCTATGGGCACATAACATCACCCAGCTCAGCCTGTCTGGGCGCTGGGATCGAATCCAGAGGGGAGCCGGGTGGGCAGGAATTCCTTTGTTTCAATAGCCTGCCTGCAGCAAGCAAGGTAGGCACTTTGTTTATGAGCTACCCAACCAGCATGGAGATCTGATCTTGGCACCAGGAGAGCCATAACTTGGGCACCTAAAGAGCCATCATGGGAGAGTGCGATCACTGGGAAGGTACATCAGTGGGCAAGGAGACCTGATCCTGTAAAAGAAGATCCTTAGGGGAGCATTCGGAGGAAGAGATGGGCAAGCAGCAATGCAAGAATTCACCCAACAATCTGAAAAACAACATAAAACCACCAGAACCCAGCAACCTCACAACAGGAGGACATGAACACCTTAATCAAGAAGAAGTAGAAAAAATGGACTTTATGAAAGTGATTGACGTCCTTAAACAGCATGTAAAAAAATGCCCTTATAGAAATGGATAAGAAGTATAACAGAAAGTTTGAAGAATTGAATAAAGCAGTGAATGATACCCTAGGAAACCAAGGAAAAACAATCAAACAGATAATGGAAACAGTTCAAGACTTGAAAACTGAATCGGAGACAATGAAGAAAACACAAAGAGAAGGCAGGCTGGACATGGAAAATCTAGGTAAACGCATAGAGACTACAGAAACAAACATAACCAGTAGAACACAAGAGATAGAAGAATCTCAGATTCTGAAGATAACACAGAGAAAGTAAATGCACTGATCAAAGATAACAGCAAGTCCAACAAACTCTCATCACAAAACATTCAGGAAATTTGGGACACAATAAAAAGACCAAACCTAAGAATAATAGGAGTAGAAGAAGGAGAAGAAGTGCAGCTCAATGGTCCAGAAAATATATTTAATAAAATTATAGAAGAAAACTTTCCCAACCTAAAGAAAGATGTACCTATGAAGGTTCAAGAAGCATACAGAACACCAAATAGGCTGGATCAAAAAAAAAAAAAAAAAAAAAAAAACCATCCCCTTGCCATTTGATAATCAAAACACAAAGCATACAGAATAAAGAAAGACTATTAAGAGCTGCAAAGAAAAGGGGCCAAGTTACTTATAAAGGTAAACCTATCAGACTTACACCCAACTTCTCTATGGAAACCATGAAAGCCAAAAGGTCCTGGATAGATGTACTGCAGAAACAAAGAGACCATGGATGCAAGCCCAGACTACTATATCCAGCCAAGATTTCGTTCACTATAAATGGAAGAAACAAAATTTTCCAGGATAAAAACAAATTAAAACAATACATAGCCACAAATCCAGCCTTACAGAAAGTAATAAAAGGAAAATCACTAACCAAGGAGTCCAACAATGACCACAATAACTCAGACATCTAGAGACCCTTCACCAGCGCAACTCAAAGAAGGGAAACACACAAACTCTACATCTAAAAAAGTGACCGGAGTTAACAACCACTGGTCATTAATATCACTTAATGTCAATGGACTCAACTGACCTATAAAAAGGCACATGCTAAGAGATTGGATACGAAAACAGGATCCAACATTCTGCTGTTTACAAGAAACACACCTCAACCACAAAAACAGGCACCTACTCAGAGTAAAGGGCTGGGAAAAGGCTTATCAAGCAAATGGACCTAAGAAACAAGCAGGTGTGGCCATAGTAATTTCTAACAAAGTTGACGTCAAACTTAAATAAATCAGAAGAGATGGAGAGGGAAATTTTATACTCATAACAGGAACTATTCATCAGGATGAAGCCTCAATTCTGAATATCTATGCCCCTAATATAAAAGGACTCACGTACGTAAAAGAAACATTACTAAAAATTAAGGCAGCCATCAAACCGCACACACTAATAGTAGCAGACTTCACTAAATAAGAAGGTGAATCCAACGACAAATATATAGGCATCCTCCTGAATATTAACCTTCATCAGGTGATAAAAGAAGACAGAGACAGAGACCCACATTGGAGCACCGGATTGAAATCTCAAGGTCCAAATCAGGAGGAGAAGGATAGAGAGCACAAGCAAGGAACTCAGGACTGCGAGGGGTGCACCCATACACTGAGACAATGGGGATGTTCTATGGGTAACCCACTAAGGCCAGCTGGCAAGGATCTGAAAAAGCCTGGGATAAAACTGGACTTGCTGAACATAGCGAACAATGAGGACTACTGAGAACTCAGGAACAATGGCAAGGGGGTTTTGATGCTACTGCACGTACTGGCTTTATGGGAGCCTAGGCAGTTTGGATTCTCACCTTTCTAGACGTGGACGGAGGTGGGGGTTCCTTGGACATCCCACAGAGCAGGGAACCCTGATTGCTCTTTGGGCTGACGAGGGATGGGGACTTGATTGGAGGAGGGGGAGGGAAATGGGAGGCGGTGGTAGGGAAGAAACAGAAATCTTTAATAAATAAATAAATAAAACAAAAAAAGGAGACTTCAACACTCCTCTCTCACCAATGGACAGGTCAATCAGACAGAAATCTAATAGAGAAATAAGAGAATTAATGGAGGTAATGAATCAAATGGACGTAACAGACATCTATAGAACATTCCACCCAAATAGGAAAGAATATACCTTCTTCTCTGCAGCTCATGGAACCTTCACAAAAATCGACCACATAGTCAGTAACAAAGCAAACCTCCACAGTTACAAAAAAAATATTAGTAACCACATGTGTCTTATCAGATCACCATGGATTAAAGTTAGAATTAAACAACAATGCTACCCCCAGAAAGCCTACAAACTCATGGAAACTGAACAGTCAACTACTGAACCACACCTGGATCAAAGAAGAAATAAAGAAAGAAATTAAAGTCTTCCTTGAATTCAATGAAAATAAAGAAACCACATACTCAAACCTATGGGACACTATGAAAGCAGTCCTAAGAGGAAAGCTCATAGCACTAAGTGCCCACTTAAAGAAAACAGAAAAAGCACACATTGGAGACTTAACAGCCCACCTGAAAGCTCTAGAAAAAAAAGAAGGAGACTCACCTAGGAGGAGTAGAAGACTGGAAATAATCAAACTGAGGGCGAAAATCAATAAAATAGAAACAAAGAAAACAATTCAAAGAATCAATGAAACAAAAAGCTGGTTCCTGGAGAAAATCAACAAGATTGATAAACCCATATTCAAACTAATCAAAAGGCAGAGAGAGAATATGCAAATTAATACGATCAGAAATGAAAAGGGGGACATAACCACAGACACAGAGGAAATTCAGAGAATCATTAGATCTTAATACAAAAGCCTGTATGCCAAAAAACTGGAAAATGTAAAAGAAATGGACACCTTTTTAGATAAATACCATATACCAAAGTTAAACCAGGAACAGTTGAACAATCTAAACAGACCTGTTAGTCGTGAAGAATTAGAAGCGGTTATCATAAACCTCCCTACCAAAAAAGCCCAGGACCAGAAGGTTTCAATGCAGAATTCTACCAGAACTTCCAAGAAGACCTAATACCTATACTCCTTAATGTATTTCACAATATAGAAACAGAAGAGGCATTGCCAAATTCCTTTTATGAAGCTACAGTTACCCTGATACCTAAACCACACAAAGACTCAACCAAGAAAGAGAATTACAGGTCTATCTCACTCATGAACATTGACGCAAAAATCCTCAAAAAATACTGGCAAACCGAATCCAAGAACACATTAGAAAAATTATCCATTGTGATCAGGTAGCTTCATCCCAGAGATGCAGGACTGGTTCAACATATGAAAATCTATCAATGTAATCCATCATATGAATAAACTGAAAGAAAGAAACCATATGATCATTTCATTAGATGCTGAAAAAGCATTCGACAAAATTCAGCATCCCTTTATGATACAAGTCTTGGAGAGATTAGGGATACAAGGGTCATACCTAAATATAATAAAAGCTATTTACAGCAAGCCGACAGCTAACATCAAATTAAACGGAAAGAAACTCAAAGCCATCCCACTAAAATCAGGAACACGACAGGGCTGTCCACTCTCTCCATACCTCTTCAATATAATGCTTGAAGTTCTAGCAATAGCAATAAAACAACATAAAGGGATCAAGGGGATTCGAATTAGAAAGGAAGAAGTTAAACTTTCATTGTTTGCAGATGATATGATAGTGTACATGAGCGACCCCAAAAACTCCACCAAAGAACTCCTACAGCTGATAAATACCTTTAGTAATGTGGCAGGATTCAAGATCAACTCCAAAAAATCAGTCGCCCTCCTATACACAAAGTTATGGAAGCAGAGAGGGAATTCAGAGAAGCATCACCTTTCACGATAGCTACAAATAGCATAAAATATCTTGGGGTAACTCTGACCAAGGAAGTGAAAGATCTATTTGACAAGAACTTTAAGGCATTGAAGAAAGAAATTGAAGAGGATTCCAAAAAATGGATGGACCTCCCTTGCTCTTGGATTGGGAGGATCAACATGGTAAAATGGCAATTCTACCAATGGCAATTTATAGATTCAATGCAATCCCCATCAAGGTCCCATCAAAATTCTTCACAGATATTGAGAGGAGAATAATCAACTTTATATGGAAAAACAAAAAAACCCAGGATAGCCAAAACAATCTTATACAATAAAGGAACTTCTGGAGGCATTACCATCCCTGACTTCAAACTCTATAACAGAGCTACAATAATGAAAACAGTGTGGTATTGGCATAAAAACAGAGAAGTAGACCAATGAAATAATATAGAAGACCCGGATTTTCATCCACAAACCTATGAACACCTCATTTTGGTAAAGGAGCTAAAAGCATACAATGGAAGAAAGAAAGCATCTTCAACAAATGGTGCTGGCACAACTGGATGTCAACCTGTAGAAGAATGAAAATAGACCCATATCTATCACTATGCACAAAACTCAAGTCCAAATGGATCAAAGACCTCAATATCAATCTGAACACACTGAACCTGATAGAAGAAAAAGTGGGAAGTACACTACAACAGATGGGCACAGGAGATCGCTTCCTATGTATAACCCCAGAAGCACAGACATTAAGTGAAACATTGAATAAATGGGACCTCCTGAAACAGAAGCTTTTGTAAAGCAAAGGACACTGTCACTAAGACGAAAAGGCAACCTACTGACTGGGAGAAGATTGTCACCAACCATGAAACAGACAAAGGTCTGATCTCCAAAATACATAAAGAACTCAAGAAACTAGACTTTAAAATGCTAATTAACCTAATTTAATAAAATGGGGCACAGAACTGAACGGAGAATTCTCAACAGAAGAAGTTCAAATGGCCAAAAGACACTTAAGATCATGCTCTACCTCCTTAGCAATCAGGGAAATGCAATTCAAAACAACTTTGAGATATCATCTTACACCTGTCAGAATGGCTAAAATAAAAAACAACAATGATAGCCTTTGCTGGAGAGGTTGTGGAGGAAGGGGTACCCTCATCCATTTCTTGTGGGAATGCAAACTTGTGCAACCACTTTGGAAAGCAGTGTGGCGGTGTCTCAGGAAATTCAGGATCAAACGACCCCTGGAATCAGCAATACCACTCTTGGGAATATGCCCAAGAGATACCCTATCATATGACAAAAGCATTTGTTCAACCATGTTCATAGCAGCATTATTTGTTATAGCCAGAACCTGGAAAAAAACCTAGATGTCCTTCAATAGAAGAATGGATGAAGAAAGTGTGGAATATATACACATTAGAGTACTACTCAGCGGTAAAAAACAATGACTTCTCGAATTTTGCATGCAAATGGATGGAAATAGAAAACACTATCCTGAGTGAGGTATCCCAGACCCAAAAAGAGGAACCTGGGATGTACACACTCATAATTGGTTTCTAGCCCAAATAATTGTCATTGAGTCTATAATCTGTGATCCTAAAGAGGCTAAATAGGAAGGTGAACCCAAAGAAAAACATATAGTTGTTATCGTGAATATGGGAAGTAGACAAGATTGCAGGGAAAAAAATTGGGAACTTGGGGGTGGGGTGGGACGGAGGTAAGGGGAGATGGGGAGAGAAAAGTAAGAAGGGGAGAATGGGGGGAACTTGGGGAAACGGGATGATTGGGAGAAAGGAAGGTTGGATAGAGGAGCAGGGAAGCACATAACTGAATTAAGGGAGCCATCTTAGGGTTGGCAAGAGACTTCAACCTAGGGTGGCTCCCAGGTGCCCAGGGCGATGTCCCCAGTTATCTCCTTGAGCAGCTGAGGATAGGGAACCTGAAATGACCCTATCCTATAGCCATACTGATGAATATCTTGCATATCAACATAGAACCTTCATCTGGCGATGGATGGAGATAGAGACAGAGACCCACACTGGAGCATTGGACTGAGCTCCCAAGGTCCCAATGAAGAGCAGAAGGAGGGAGAACATGAGTAAGGAAGTCAGGACCACGAGGGGTGCACCCACCCACTGAGACAGTGGGGCTGAACTATTGGGAGCTCATCAAGGCCAGCTGGACTGTGACTGAAAAAGCATGGGATAAAACCGGACTCTTTGAACATGGAGGAAAATGAGGGCTGATGAGAAGCCAAGGACAATGGCACTGCGTTTTGATCCTACTTCATGTTCTGGCTTTGTGGGAACCTAGCCAGTATGGATGTTCACCTTCCTAGACCTGGATGGAGCGGGGAGGACCTTGGACTTTCCACAGGGCAGGGAACCTTGACTGCTCTTAGGACTGGAGAGGGAGGGGGAGAGGAATGGGGGGATGAGGAGAAGAGAGGGAGGAGGGGGAGGGAAATGGGAGGCTTGGAGGAGGCGGGAATTTCTTTTTTTATCTTTCAATAAAATAAAATATTGTCCAACATGATCAAGATGGCTTCATCTGAGTGATGCAGGGATATTTCATTTTAAATAAATAAATATAACTGTCAAAAAAAGAAAAATCATTGAAATCTTTCCTAATGATACTCTGTTCTACTCATTGATCATTGCCTTATCCAGTCACTAGAGGCTTCTTCCAACAGCACATGGGAACAGATGCAGAGTTCCACAGCGAGATGTTATATGGAGAAAGAGAGAGCCTAAATTAGAGGTCTCCACCAAAACTCTTCTACCAGAGCTCAGGAAATGCCATGGAAAAGGAGGTTAAAGAGTGTAGAACCAGTAGAGATGGAAGACACCAGCAGAAAATTAAGCAATGTATATATGAGCTCACGGAGACTAGTGAGCCTGCACAAGACCCACCAGAATCTATACTAGGTCTGTTGAATATATGTTACAGATATCCAGAAGGCTTAGTATTTATGTGGGACATCTGACTGTGAGAACAAGGGGGTCTCTGAACCTTGTGCTCATGTCGGACTGCCATGTCCATCTTGGACATAATAAATTTGTCTCTATCCTAGTTTCTTTGTTGCTTTCTTTTTATCTGTTTATAGGCTGATCTTTTCTAATGAGTGACAAAAAAGAGTGGATCTGGTGAGGAGGTATGGTTGGAAGGAAATGGAAAGAGTAGAGGGATGGATAACCACAATCAGGATATATTATATGAGAAACAATTTTATTTTCCATAAAGCAAAAAATTGCATAGATAAAGACATTTAGAGTATTGGACCCTTACTGAATCAAGAAAAAGGAGATTTTAAAAACCCTTATTTTGATGTGTGTGTGTGTGTGTGTGTGTGTGTGTGTGTGTGTGTGTGTGTGTGTGTGTGTGTGTGTGTGTGTGTTTCTGCACGTAAGGGACTGGAAGTGATAAAAAGGCATGTGATACTCTGGAAGACATGGGTTCTTTGCATTTGAGTGATGCCCCACAAGGTGTTCTGTAATTAATCCCTAGTCCTCTGCCAGAGTGTTTCAATGAGAGAGGGGCCATTTGTTGTTCCCAGCTGCCTGGCTATCATACACCCAAAATAACTACAAAGAAATGGTATTAATTAAATTACTGCTTGGCCCATTAGCTCTAGGCTCTTATTAGCTAACAATCACATCATGATTTAACCCATTTCTTTTTTTATTAAGAAAAGAAGAAAAAAACATAAACAAAAAACAAGTTTCCACCTTCTCCCAGCCTCCCATTTCCCTCCCCCTCCTCCCACCCTTCTCCCCCTCCCCCCACTCCTCTCCCCCTCCCTCTCCAGTCCACAGAGCAGTCCGGGTTCCCTGCCCTGTGGTAAGTCCTAGGTCCTCCCCACTCCGTCCATATCTAGGAAGGTGAACATCCAAACTGGCTAGGATTCCACAAAGCCAGCACATTAAGTAGGATCAAAACCCCGTGCCATTGTCCTTGGCGTCTCATCAGCCCTCATTGTTCGCCATGTTCAGAGAGTCCGGTTTAATCCCATGCTTTTTCAGTCACAGTCCAGCTGGCCTTGGTGAGCTCCCAGTAGATCAGCTCCACTGTCTCAGTGGGTGGGTGCACGCCTCGTGGTCCCGACTTCTTTGCTCATGTTCTCCCTCCTTCTGCTCCTCATTGGGACCTTGGGAGTTCAGTCCAGTGCTCATGTGTGGGTCTCTGTCTCTATCTCTATCCATCACCAGATGAAGGTTCTATGATGATATGCAAGATATTCGTCAGTATTGCTCTAGGATAGGGTCATTTCAGGTTCCCAATCCTCAGCTGCCCAAGGAACTAACGGGGAACCTCATCTTGGGCACTTGGGAGCCCCTCTAGGGTCAAGTCTCATGCCCACCCTAAAGTGGCTCCCTTAACTAAGAATTGTGGTTCCGTGCTCCCCTATCCACCTTTCCTTTATCCCAATTCTCCTGATTCCCCAAGTCCCCCCTCCTTCCCTTCTACCTTTTCTCTCCCCATCTCCCCTTACCCCCATCCCACCCCACCCCCAAGATCCTAATTTTCTCCCCGGCAATTTGGTCTACTTCCCTTAGCCAAGAGGATAACTATATGTTTTTCCTTGGGTTCACCTTCTTACTTAGCTTCTTTAGGTTCACCTATTGTAGACTCCGTGGCACTTATTTATGGCTAGAAACCATTTATGAGCGAGTACATCCCATGTTCATCTTTTTGGGTTGGGATACCTCACTCAGGATAGTGTTTTCTATTTCCATCCATTTGCATGCAAAATTCGAGAACTCATTGTTTTTTACCGCAGCGTAGTACTCTAGCGTGTATATATTCCAAACTTTCTTCATCCATTCTTCAATTGAAGGGCATCTAGGTTGTTTCCAGGTTCTGGCTATTACAAATAATACTGCTATGAACATAGTTGAACAAATACTTTTGTCATATGATAGAGCATCTCTTGGGTATATTCCCAGGAGTGGTATTGCTGTGTCCAGGGGTAAGTTGATCCTGAATTTCCTGAGAAACCGAAACACTGACTTCAACAGTGGTTGCACAAGATTGCATTCCCACCAGCAATGGATGAGGGTACCCGTTCCTCCACAGCCTCTCTAGCAAAGGTTATCCTTGGTGTTTTTGACTTTAGCCATTCTGACAGGTGTAAGATGATATCTCAAAGTTGTTTTGATTTGCATTTCCCTGATTGCTAAGGAAGTTGAGCACGACTTTAAGTGTCTTTTGGCCATTTGAACTTCCTCTGCTGAGAATTCTCTGTTCAGTTCAGTGCCCCATTTTTTAATTGGGTTAATTAGCATTTTAAAGTCTAGTTTCTTGAGTTCTCTATATATTTTGGACATCAGACCTTTGTCTGTTGTGGGGTTGGTGAAGATCTTCTCCCAGTCAGTAGGTTGCCTTTGTGTCTTAGTGACTATGTCCTTTGCTTTACAGAGGCTTCTCAGTTTAAGTAGGTCCCATTTATTCAATGTTGCCCTTAATGTCTGTGCTTCTGGGGTTATACATAGGAAGCGATCTCCTGTGCCCATCTCCTGTAGAGTACTTCCCACTTTCTCTTCTATCAGGTTCAGTGTGTTCAGATTGATATTGAGGTCTTTAATCCATTTGGACTTGAGTTCTGTGCACGGTGATAGATAAGGGTCTATTTTCATTCTTCTACAGGATGACATCCAGTTGTGCCAGCACCATTTGTTGAAGATGCTTTCTTTCTTCCATTGTATACTTTTAGCTCCTTTATCAAAAATGAGGTGTTCATAGGTTTGTGGGATAAAATCCGGGTCTTCTATACGATTCCATTGGTCGACTTCTCTGTTTTTATGCCAGTACCACACTGTCTTCATTACTGTAGCTCTGTAATAGAGTTTGAAGTCAGGGATGGTAATGCCTCCAGAAGATCCTTTATTGTATAGGATTGTTTTGGCTATCCTGGGTTTTTTGTTTTTCCATATAAAGTTGATTATTGTCCTCTCCAGATCTGTGAAGAATTTTGATGGGACCTTGATGGGGATTGCATTGAATCTATAAATTGCCATTGGTAGAATTGCCATTTTACCATGTTGATCCTCCCAATCCAAGAGCAAGGGAGGTCCATCCATTTTTTGGAATCCTCTTCAATTTCTTTCTTCAATGCCTTAAAGTTCTTGTCAAATAGATCTTTCACTTCCTTGGTTAGATTTACCCCAAGATATTTTATCTGTTTTTGGCTATTGTGAATGGTGAAGCTTCTCTGATTTCCCTCTCTGCTTCCATATCCTTTGTGTATAAGAGGGCGACTGATTTTTTGGAGTTGATCTTGTATCCTGCCACATTACTAAAGCTGTTTATCAGCTGTAAAAGTTCTTTGGTGGAGTTTGGGGGTCGCTTATGTACACTATCATATCATCTGCAAATAACGAAAGTTTCACTTCTTCCTTTCCAATTCGAATCCCCTTGATTCCATTATGTTGTCTTATTGCTATTGCTAGAACTTCAAGCACTATATTGAAGAGGTATGGCGAAAGTGGACAGCCTTGTCGTGTTCCTGAGTTAAGTGGGATGGCTTTGAGTTTCTCTCCGTTTAATTTGATGTTAGCTGTCGGCTTGCTGTATATAGCTTTTATTATATTTAGGTATGACCCTTGTATCCCTAATCTCTCCAAGACTTTTAACATAAATGAATGTTGAATTTTGTCAAATGCTTTTTCAGCATCTAATGAAATGATCATATGGTTTTTTTCTTTCAGTTTATTTATATGCTGGATTACATTGATAGATTTTCGTATGTTGAACCAGACCTGCATCTCAGGAATGAAGCCTACTTGATCATAATGGATAATTTTTCGGATGTGTTCTTGGATTCGATTTGCCAGTATTTTGTTGAGGATTTTCGCGTCGATATTCATGAGTGAGATTGGCCTGTAGATCTCTTTCCTGGTTGAGTCTTTGAGTGGTTTTGGTATCAGAGTAATTGTGGCTTCATAAAAGGAGTTTGGTAATGACCCTTCTGTTTCTATATTGTGGAATACATTAAGGAGTATAGGTATTAGATCTTCTTGGAAGTTCTGGTAGAATTCCGCATTGAAACCATCTGGTCCTGGGCTTTTTTTGGTAGGGAGGTTTTTGATAACCTTTTCTAATTCTTCGCCACTAACAGGTCTATTTAGATTGTTCACCAGGTCCTGATTTAACTTTGGTATATGATATTTATCTAAAAAAGTATCCATTTCCTTAACATTTTCCAATTTTGTGGCATATAGGCTTTTGTAGTAAGATCTAATGATTCTCTGAATTTCCTCTGTGTCTGTGGTTATGTCCCCCTTTTCATTTCTGATCTTATTAATTTGCAAATTCTCTCTCTGCCGTTTGATTAGCTTGGATAGTGGTTCGTCAATCTTGTTGATTTTCTCCAGGAACCAGCTTTTTGTTTCATTGATTCTTTGTATTGTTTTCTGTGTTTCTATTTTGTTGATTTCAGCCCTCAGTTTGATTATTTCCAGTCTTCTACTCCTCCTAGGTGAGTCTGCTTCTTTTTTTTCTAGAGCTTTCAGGTGGGCTGTTAAGTCTCCAATGTGAGCTTTCTCTGTTTTCTTTAAGTGGGCACTTAGTGCTATGAACCTTCCTCTTAGGACTGCTTTCATAGTGTCCCATAAGTTTGAGTATGTTGTTTCTTTATTTTCATTGAATTCCAGGAAGACTTTAATTTCTTTCTTTATTTCTTCCTTAATCCAGGTATGGTTCAATAGTTGACTGTTCAGTTTCCATGACTTTGTATGCTTTCTGGGGGTAGCATTATTGTTGAATTCTAACTTTAATCCATGGTGATCTGATAAGACACAGGTGGTTACTAATATTTTTTTGTAACTGTGGATGTTTGCTTTGTTACCGACTATGTGGTCGATTTTTGTGAAGGTTCCATGAGCTGCAGAGATGAAGGTATATTCTTTCCTATTTGGATGGAATGTTCTATAGATGTCTGTTAAGTCCATTTGATTCATTACCTCCATTAATTCTCTTATTTCTCTGTTAGGTTTCTGTCTGATTGACCTGTCCATTGGTGAGAGAGGAGTGTTGAAGTCTCTTACTGTTAGTGTGTGCGGTTTGATGGCTGCCTTGAATTTTAGCAATGTTTCTTTTATGTACGTGGGTGCTTTTATATTAGGGGCATAGATGTTCAGGATTGAGACTTCATCCTGATGAACTGTTCCTGTTATGAGTATAAAATGCCCCTCTCCATCTCTTCTGATTGATTTAAGTTTGAAGTCAACTTTGTTAGAGATTAGTATGGCCACACCTGCCTGTTTCTTAGGTCCATTTGCTTGATAGGCCTTTTCCCAGCCCTTTACTCTGAGTAGGTGCCTGTCTTTGTGGTTGAGGTGTGTTTCTTGTAAACAGCAGAATGTTGGATCCTGTTTTCTTATCCAATCTCTTAGCCTGTGCCTTTTTATAGGTGAGTTGAGTCCATTGACATTAAGTGATATTAATGACCACTGGTTGTTACCTCCGGTCATTTTTTTTTTAGTCGTAGAGTTTGTGTGTTTCCCTTCTTTGTTTTGTGTTGGTGAAGGGTCTCTAGATGTCTGAGTTATTGTGGTCATTGTTGGACTCCTTGGTTAGTGATTTTCCTTCAATTACTTTCTGTAAGGCTGGATTTGTGGCTGCGTATTGTTTAAATTTGTTTTTATCCTGGAAAATTTTATTTTCTCCATTTATAGTGAATGAAAGCTTGGCTGGGTATAGTAATCTGGGCTTGCACCCATGGTCTCTCAGTTTCTGCAGTACATCTATCCAGGACCTTCTGGCTTTCATGGTTTCCATGGAGAAGTCAGGTGTAAGTCTGATAGGTTTACCTTTATTAGTAATTTGGCCTTTTTCCTTTGCAGCTCTTAATATTCTTTCCTTATTCTGTATGCTTTGTGTTTTGATAATTATATGGCAAGGGGATGGTTTTTTTGATCCAGCCTATTCGGTGTTCTGTATGCTTCTTGAACCTTCATAGGTATATCTTTCTTTAGGTTGGGAAAGTTTCTTCTATAATTTTATTAAATATATTTTCTGGACCATTGAGCTGCCCTTCTTCTCCTTCTTCTACTCCTATTATTCTTAGGTTTGGTCTTTTTATTGTGTCCCATATTTCCTGAATGTTTTGTGATGAGAGTTTGCTGGACTTGCTGTTTTCTTTGATCAGTGTGTTTATTTTCTCTATGGTATCTTCAGAATCCGAGAGTCTTTCTTCTATCTCTTGTATTCTGCTGGTTATGCTTGTTTCTGTAGTCTCTATTCGTTTACCTAGATTTTCCATGTCCAGCCGGCCCTCTGTTTGTATTTTCTTCTTTGCCTCCATTTCAGTTTTCAGGTCTTGAACTGTTTCCATTATCTGTTTGATTGTTTTTCCTTGGTTTTCTAGGGTATCATTCACTGATTTATTCAATTCTTCAAACTTTCTGTTATATTTCTCATCCATTTCTATAAGGGCGTTTTTTACATGCTGTTTAAGGGTGTCAGTCACTTTCATGAAGTCAATCTTTTCTCCTTCTTCTTGATTAAGGGGTTCTTGTCCTCCCATTGTGAGGTCGCTTGTTTCTGGTGGCTTCATGTTGCCTTTCAGCTTGTTGGGGGAATTCTTGCCTTGACGTCGGCCCATCTCTTCTTCCAAATGCTCCCTATGGATCTTCTTTAACCGGATCAGGTCTCCTAGCCTACCCAATGCTGGCTCTCCCCAATGTTGGCTCTCCTGGCGCCGAGAGATCAGGCCTCCGTGCTGGTTGGGCAGCTCGCAAACAAAGCACCTACCCCGCTTGGTGCAGGCAGGCCATAGAAACAAAGGAACTGCTGCCCGCCCGGAAGCCCGGAGTACTCGGACCCAGCGCCCAGATAGGCTGGGCTGGGCGATGCCACGCGCCAAAAGAGGGCGGTGGGATTTAACCCATTTCTATTAATCTGTTTATCAACATGAGGTTGTGGCTTACGGGGAAAGATTCAGCATGTCTGACCTGACAGCTCCATGGCAGCTCTCTGGCTCACATACCCTCTCAATATATCTCTTTAACCCTGGCTTTGTTCTGTTAAGCTATTGGCTGAAAGCAGCTTCTTTTTAACAAATGGCAATACAACACATTCACAGCATACATCACCTCCCTCATCAGAAGAGGGTGTCAGATCCCTAAAATTGGAGTTAATGATTGATTGTGAGCCAATATGTGGGTGCTGGGAACTGATCCCAGGTTCTCTGCTGTAACGCCTGCACCTGCATTACTCTCTCTGCACAGTTTGCTCATCACTGTACCCTGTGAGAGCCAGGAAAGGGTCTGGAGATTGAGCAAACAAACAAGAGACCTCGGTCATTTGAAAGGAGATCAGCCAAATGCCATTTATTCAAACTTAGAAAAACCCTTAAATACCTAGATGATGCACAATGGAATACCCACCAGGCAGGTAGGCCTTCAACATGGTTAAATAATTCCATGTAAAACCTGAGAAGGCTTGAAAAGGAATTCTAGACACAAATATAGAGTTTAACACAGCTTTTTGCTGTTTGCTGGAGGCGAACCACAGAGAGATTGTCCTGGCTCAGCAGTCAACGCGGGAAAACAAAGGCAGTTTTACAATATTGGCTTTCTGTGCTGTGTCACAAGCACAAACTCTGTCTCTTGCAGGAGACAGAGAATGTGGATGAGGTTTGTGAGCTGATTGCTTGATGGCAACATGGACCAGCAATGTGCCTGGAAGTTGGTCAGTGTGCTTGGCTCAGAGACACAAGCAGCTCTGCCATACTGGAATGTGAAGATCTTGGGTAGGAACATAATAACATAATAACAGCACAGCTTATGTTTTTAGAATGGGCAGGCAAACAGATGGTACCGTATTCCCCTTACTAATGGAACAATATAAGTTTTTAAGAAGCACTTAGCATTTTAAGAAGTACTCCAGGACAGAAAAGAATTACAGATTTACAAAAGGACAGATTCAGACATGAACAAACACGAAATGGGTCACAGTGTTGAATAAATGTACGTAGGCTTGGGAGAGAGAAGAAAAAGAGTATAGAAAGTCATAAAATTAATGCTTTAGAAAAGGGGTAAAGACTTTAAAGAGACAGAGTAAATTAATCAGAGTAAAAATAAGCCATGGAAAAATGGAAAATTAAGAGTCTGCATTATGTTATTGTATTATTTTTGAATTTTTTGAGTTTGAAGGAGCTAAGTACAGAAAGATATTTCATTATATGGGCTGCTAAGCTAAACCAGCATATATTATATTATATGGTAGTATATTATAAATGTATTTTGAATTCAGAATTTGGGTCTAAGGATATGGTGCTTTGGAAGAGAGGTTCTTCTTTTGTTTTCACATAAGATGAAAACCTGCGGATTGCTTCCACCCCAATATGGTTTCATGGACTTCCTGAAAGGTTTTCCGTGAATACCATCAAAAAATTACTTCGCACAACTGCTGACTGAGATGAATCTAGCACACAAGACACACCATGAAAGACCTGATTAATGGTGCCCCCCATACAGTAGAAAGAAATATGGAGGAAAATAACTGTGCCCATATTCCCAGATATTGTATATAAATGTTCTTTTACATTTAAAGGAGATATAATATAGATATATATACTTCAAATTGATATGGATCTTGGTTTATTGATATAGTAAGATTCTCTTATTGTATGTATATTTCTACTCTTGATTGAGGTGTTGGGATTGTGTAGTTTATTTAAAATATAAAATATATAATTAAGAAATATTAATTAATAGATAGTCATCTATACTAGTCAAGTTTGTAGTCATGTTAGTTAGATTTTCCAGATGTGCATAGATATATTTCAGATGGATAGGCATTCTTAATCTCTTTCAAAGAAAGTGACTGAACTGTCTTTGAAATTTCCTGCTTCATAGAAAAGTCTGCTCGATACTATGGGCTTCTAGGCTGAAGATGGATGCCCCAACGATAAAGAAGAACTATGGGTGACTGTCCAGGCAGTGAGATGACTCTGTCATTTCTAGAGTTTGGAAGTTGCTTACAATGCACTTCCTGTTTACTTAGGTAATATTATATCCTTCTGGAGTTTTTGATGGAGTTAAAGAACAGATAGTTATTATTGTAGTTTTCCTTTTTATGATAAAAGATGAGGTAGATATAAATATGGTAACTGTATTTCTTCCTTGATAACTGTGTTGTCATATGCAATTTTACTATGTTAAAGCATTCCTTTTTGTTAAACAGAAACGGGGAAATGGTGTAGGAGTTTATTCTTTTCATGTGTTGCCTTCATTGGGTAATGAATAAAGAAACTGTTTTGTTCCTTAGAGGGCAGGACTTAGGTAGCCATCAAAGACAGAACTGAATGCTGGGAAGAAAGGTAGAGAGAGAGCCACCATGGAGCCACCAGAGAAAGACATACTGAATATTTCCTAGTAGGCCACAAACTCGTGGTGATATGTAGTTTAATAGAAATGAGTTAAATCAAGATATGAGAGTTAGCCAATAAGAGGCTAGAGATAATGGGCCAAGAAGTGTTTTAATTAATAAAATTTCTGCGTGGTTATTTCAGATGTAAGCTAGTCGGGCAACCAGGACAAACAAGTGGGCCTCTCCCCTTCAACAAAAGAGTGGTATATGCTGCTGCCAAGTGCCAGGCCATCTGCATTTTACTATGCTCACAGAACTTCCTGGGCACCTTTTGGGTTTCTTCACAGTTACACAAGCCACACTGTACTTCCTCAGAATTAGCCTGAAAACAAGTGGGATGAGCTTTGTGAATGGAACATGTGGAATGCTGAAGGAATCATGATTGTGAAATCAGGCTCAGTATGAGTTCGAAAGGCTTTGGACCACAAATGTGCAACCTGCTGGACAAATATTCACATCTTGTCAAGGAGTCATTTCTCCATTCTCTTCTACTTCATTGTCCAGATGTCACCCAGGGTACATTCTCTCAAGCACAGTGCTAGAGCCTGGGCCAGTCGTAGTATGTCTCTCACCAGCCCAGGTGCATGCAAAGGCAAGAAAATGGACCCTTCCTCATATGTGCAGCAAACACTCAGGATGCTGTAGACATCTTCCTGTATTTTCTTAAAATCCACATTGAGCTCTGAGAATGCACTGGGGAAGGTGGAGAGATCCTAGCATGGATGCTCTTCAGAATAGGTCAGTCACAGCATCCTGAACCTGGACTGTGCCAAGAACCCATTTAGGCACCCAGCAAAGGTAAGGCTGTATTCATGGGGGGATTTACTCATGCCCTGAGTTCTGCAGGTTTCTCAGCAAGTTTGTGAAGGAAGGAGTTCATCATTGTAAAAACAGGGAGCACTGAATGAGCTTTGTTCAAAGGGAGGTGAGAAAGAGGAAGGATTCCAGGGACAGAAGGACAAAAGACTTGTTGGGGAAGAGGTAGGTCTGAGAAAGAAGGTAAGCATGGAATCATGAGGGCACAATGAATGTGTCTTCAGGGATGCCGTCTGGGTCTACCTCTAGGAAAAAGGATTTTATTGCTGTGGAGAGACACCATGACCATGGCAAACATTACGAAAGAAAACAGTTACTTTGAGCAGGATTACATGTCAGAGGTTTAGTCCATTATTGTGAGGAAGAGGTAATTAGTGAGCCACTAGGTCTATCTTGAGCTTCTCCGATCTCAAAGCCCACCACCAAGTGAAATGCTTCTTCAACAAGGCCACACATACTTCAAAAATGCCACACCTCCAAAAATGCCACTCTCTATGAGTCTATGAGAACATTCAGACCACCACAGTAGTTACAGAATGCATCGATAAGTCTTACTCATGGCTGTTTCCTCTCAACCAACAAGGTAGACATGGAGAATGGGAGACAGGGCTGGGCGTGGCAAATCTCACATGTAATCCCAGCATACAAGACATGGAGGCAGAGAAATTTCTGAATTTTCTTTCACTCTGGTCTACTTATGAATTCTGGGACAGCCATAACTACATTGTGTAGCTCAAAACAAAAACAAAACATAATGGAAACTGAAGGCAGAATGTCTGGGTTCCCCTACACAACCGACTAAATTTCACACCCTTTAAGCTTGTTCCAACTTCTCTTCTCTCAGAGCTTGATATTCACAGTTGGTCCCATGTACACTGTGATGGTTGCCACATGAAGTGTGCTCCTGTAGGTTTGACTAGCTCAGACATATGAATGAGGTGGGATTTGGCCCATGGTGCTGATCAGGCAGGATGGAATGCTACAGCTCAGGGGCATTCACCATGTTCTTGATCCATTCCTTGACAGGCACCTACATGGTGCCTCTCCATCCCAGTCTTAACTTCCATCAGAGTCAGTGAGCTATAGCAATGGCGGCCCATTTCTCTTTTCCTGTTTTATCTGGATTTGGGGACATACCTTCAGCAGGCATTGTAATTCTCAAGCTCCATGCTGGGATTCTGTTTGGAATCCATTGTTCAGGCTTTTGGGGTCAAATCTCAGGGCACATCTGTTAGTGATTTTACATGGAATGCAGCTATGCACACTGAAGACAATATTTACATGCATATATGTGTTCATGTGTATATGCACATATGTATTTATATATAGTAAAACTCACTTAGAATTACATTATCCAAGTAAATATGTGGTGTGTGAAATGTCACAATTCCCTCTGTCCTGTACCCTACAAATAGATAGATGACAGATAGATAGATAGATAGATAGATAGATAGATAGATAGATAGACAGACAAGACAGGTGCTGTACGCAGTCTTGAGAATTTCATGGGTTCTAAGTGATGTTACATTTCACTGCTTGTGTGAATGTACCCAGAACATGCAACATTAACAGGATGGCTGATACAGAAATCATAGCACCTGTCTAATGGTTAAAGGGTCCCACAGGTGTTCACAGCCCCTTCTCCTTGTTACCACCAGAAGGAGAGGGACTGCCCCATCTGCACACCCTCACTGAAAATCCAACGGTCCCTGTAGCTTGTGGCCAGAGCCTGGGTCCTTGTCCTCCTTGTCTTTGCATCTCAAAAACAGGCTCAGAACCCTTCAGGAAGCTGCTAATGTTGAGAAGGCTCTGAAATACTGAGCATGCTCCTTTACTCTCTGGCTTTAGGGCTGCATCCTGTAGAATGAGGCTGTTCACGTGACAGTCTCCCTCTGCCTGGCTCTTTCTCTCTCTCCAGGTAACCTAGGCAACCACACACTCCATCCTGTCAGAAAAAAATCCCTTTTTCTCGCAGGCTATTGATTTCCTCTGGCACAGTGGTTTCAGGAAGAGATTTAAAAACTACATCTCTCGCGGGCTGGCAGGCGGCCGGGCGGCAGCATGACGGAGCCAAGCGGAGCCGAGATGAGGTCCCAGATTCGGGTCACCGTCAAGACCCCCAAGAACAAGGAGGAGATCGTGATCTGCGATCGAGCCTCGGTCAAGGAGTTCAAGGAGGAAATCTCCCGGAGGTTTAAGGCTCAGCAGGATCAGCTGGTCCTGTTCTTCGCAGGCAAGATCCTCAAGGATGGAGACACACTGAATCAGCATGGGATCAAGGATGGGCTCACGGTCCATTTAGTCATCAAGACCCCTCAGAAGGCTCAAGATCCAGTGGCCACTCCTGCTTCTCCCCCATCCACTCCCGACTCTGCCTCTGCACCCTCCACCACACCTGCCTCCCCTGCTGCCCCCCGCCCAGCCCTGCGGCTCTGGCAATGCCACTTCAGATTCTGGCAATGGAGGAGGACCCTCTCCAGTGGCTGCAGAGGGGGCCCCAAGTGCCACTGCATCGATTCTCTCTGGCTTTGGGGGCATCCTTGGCCTAGGCAGTCTGGGCCTGGGTTCTGCCAACTTCATGGAGCTACAGCAACAGATGCAGAGACAGCTCATGTCCAACCCTGAGATGCTGACACAGATCATGGAGAACCCCTTGGTCCAGGATATGATGTCAAACCCTGACCTGATGCGCCACATGATCATGGCTAACCCCCAGATGCAACAGCTGATGGAGAGGAACCCTGAGATCAGCCACATGCTCAACAACCCCGAGCTCATGAGACAGACAATGGAGCTTGCTCGGAACCCAGCCATGATGCAAGAAATGATGCGGAACCAGGACCAGGCCCTCAGCAACTTGGAAAGCGTTCCTGGAGGATATAATGCCCTCCGCCGCATGTACACCGACTTCCAGGAGCCCATTCTCACAGCTACTCGGGAACAGTTTGGCAACAATCCCTTCTCTTCCCTGGCCGGGAACTCCAACAGCACATCTTCCCAGCCTCTTCGGATTGAGAATCGAGAGCCCCTCCCTAACCCCTGGAGCCCCTCGCCCCCCACCTCCCAGGCCTCCGGGTCCGGTGGGGAGGGCACCGGAGGATCGGGGACCAGCCAGGTGCACCCGACAGTCTCGAACCCCCTTGGGATCAATGCGGCTAGCCTGGGGTCAGGCGTGTTCAACAGCCCAGAAATGCAGGCGCTCCTCCAGCAGATCTCTGAAAACCCCCAGCTGATGCAGAATGTGATCTCAGCCCCTTACATGCGCAGCATGATGCAGACACTCGCCCAGGACCCTGACTTTGCTGCTCAGATAATGGTGAATGTCCCGCTGTTTGCGAGGAATCCACAGCTTCAGGAGCAGCTACGCCTGCAGCTCCCTGTGTTCCTGCAGCAGATGCAGAACTCAGAGTCGCTCTCCACCCTCACCAATCCCCGGGCCATTCAGGCCTTGCTTCAGATCCAGCAGGGCCTGCAGATCCTACAAACTGAAGCCCCTGGGCTGGTACCAAGCCTTGGCTCCTTTGGGACATCCCGGATGCCTGTACCCCTGGCAGGCAACTCTGGGTCTGCAGCCGAGGCCCCCACGCCCTCCCCAGGCCTACCAGGCACGCCTCCTCCCACGGCAGGTTCCAGTGCCCAGCAGCAGATGATCCAGCTTCTGGCTGGAAGTGGAAATTCACAGGTGCCGATACCAGAAGTGAGATTTCGGCAGCAGCTGGAGCAGCTCAATTCCATGGGCTTTGTCAACCGTGAAGCTAACCTACAGGCCCTGATTGCCACAGGCGGGGACATCAATGCCGCTATTAAGAGACTCCTGGGGTTCCAGCTCTCCTGATCCCTTGGCCCTTGCCTCCTGCCTTCCCCAGCTCCCAGTGCCAGCCTTTGGCTCCTCTGTCAAACCCTACCTTCTGTAGCCTTCTTTGACCTCTACAAACAACAGGGTGGATCTGGAGGCCTGGGCCCAGCCCCATAGCTCTGTTCAAGTGTTTTGATTTTGTTGCTGTCTTATGAAATCCTTCCTCCTGGACCTCCGAGCAGAACTATTTAGTTTGTACAGTTGGGTCATTTGGCCCTACCTCCTTGCCCACAGTACTTTGGCAATGTGCAGTCTTCTCCCAGGGTCTGAGAGAGGACCCCTCTGGCTCCCCAGAGTCTTCCGTAGGCACCACTACGATGGAGGAAGGTCATTGGCTAATAAAGAAACTGCCTTTGCCCATCTGATAGGGCAGAATTTAAATAGACGGAGTAAACAGAACAGAATGCTGGGAAGAAGAGGAAGTGAGCTCAGAAATCATGCAGCTCCTCCCAGAGCCAGATGCGATGAAGCAAGCCGCCAAGTCAGACATGCTGAATCTTTCCCGGTAAGTGCACCTAGTGGTGCTACACAGATTATTAGAAATGGGCTAAATTAATACATGAGAATTAGCCTAGAAGAGGCAAGATATAATGGGCCAGGCAGTGTTTAAAAGAATACAGTTTGTGTGCTGTTATTTTGGGGCATAAGCTAGCCAAGCAGCCAGGCTGTGAAAAGAGGCCCACAGCCCTCTCAACAGAATGGCACCCAACATGGATAACTTAGTCCACAGAAAGCCTGAGAAACATTGGGAAAGAATAGAGTAAAGCATGTTTTCTTGGTAGCAGCAATTTCTCGGGTCTGCTCTGCTTGCTAGAGGCAAGCAAGTGCTCTCATCTAAGAGAGGCTTCCTGACTCAGCTTTTTTTCTTTTTTTTTTCTGACTCAGCTTTAGCTGCAAAACCCTGCAGCTCATTAAGAGGTCCTGCCATGAAACACTTAAATGGTATTGCTAAAGCTGACTGCATGCTTGTTTGTTTTCAGCCATAGCAGGGAAAAAGTTGTGCTGTTTTATTGAAAATGCTGGCTTTCTGGTCTGTCCTGCCAGGGCAAACTCTGACTCTTTCAGGCAGTCAGTCCAAATGAGTGTGATCTGTGAGAAGAATGCTGCAACTGGCTTGCTAGCAGAGACTTTGAAACACCACAGAGTTGTGGCGATAAAAATGGCTCCAGCAGTACCTCTGCCATGAGGCTGGAAAGCTAAAAAATGGGCTGGATCTAGCCAGAAAAAGCCACGGCTTTAATCCTACCCATATTGGTCAGTAATTTAAAGGCTCATGTGGTCAGAATGAGAGAGAGAGATACAGTAAAGAGAGATTCAAAAACAAAACAAAAAAAACTTTAAATGATTTACAGTGTGTTAAAAATATATGCAGGGTAAAAGTTAAAGTTCTTAAAGTAAAAAACAAAAAAAGGAAGAACGAGAGTAGTTGGGTGTGTTAGTACACACCTTTAATCCCAACACTTGGGAGGCAGAGGTAGTTTGACCTCTGTGACTTAAAGGTGTGGTAGCACACGCCTTTAATCCCAATGCCTGGGAGGCAGAGACAAAGGGATCTCTGAGAGTTCAAGGACAGCCTGGTTTACAGAGTTATTCCAGGACAAAGATACACAGAGAATATAAAATAAAAGTAGAAATAAATGAAATAGAGGTTAAAACAAAGCTGCGCAAAGATGGAAAATACACAGAGAATCTTGATACTGTATGCTATTATGCTCTCTTTGAATTGTTTGAATGCTGAGGAAGGAGCAACAGCTGCTAAAAGATATTTGATTATAAATGCTGCTGAACTAATCCAACATAGATAATTTGAAAATCCCTTGACTTTGGAATTGGGATCTAAGGACATGATGTTTTGGAAAGGAGTTTCTTCTTTTGTTTTCACAGAGGATGAGACCCTGTGGATTTCTTCTATTCCAATATGGTATGACAGACCACGCACTCCTGAAGGGTTGCTGTGAACACCTTTAAAAAATTACTTCACTTGACTGCTGACTGAGATGAAATCTAGCACACAGGTTATCCCATAAAAAAAAACCTAAATAACAGCGCCCCCATTCAGCAGGAAGCAGTTTGGAGAGAAATAACTGCGCCCATATTCCCAAATAAATGTTTATAAATGTTCTTTTACATTTAAAGGGGGATATGGTATAGATATAAATAATTTGCACTTGTATAAATTTTCCCTATTGATAGAAATTTAAGGTCAATTTTATTATATGTATGTCTATTTTTGATCTTGATTAAGGTATTTTGATTGTGTAGTCATTTAAAAATGTAATGTATAATTAGGAAATATAGGTTGTTAATGGATAATCATTGATAATAGTTAGGCTTGTAGTCCTGTTAGATTTTCTAGATATATAGAGATATATTTCAGTTAGATAGACATCCTTCATATCTTTCAAAGACTGTAGAATATGGCATTTAATCTTTTAATAACTTAGGGTTTTCATGACAATGAGAAACGTCTGCTCCTGGCAGCACCAATATACTTCAAAAGGAAGATGGGCATCGAAGAGGCACCTTATGGAGTTTGATAGCCATTTGGGCAAGAAACTGCTCTTGCCTGGATTATTGCATAAACTGGACACAGAGAACCTGCAGAGAGAGTACTGCTGAACTTGCCTAAAGGTGAGATGATCTTTCAAGCGTTCCTGATTCATGAAAGAGTCTGAGAGACATTCTGCAGGACACAGCAGATAGT
>NW_024544806.1:0-71669 GCF_018167655.1 Microtus oregoni | reverse complement strand
CTGCCAGTGGAAAGGCATGGAGATACAAAAACCTCCTTGCTCTAATCAGAGCTCAAATTAACTTTCCCAGCCATAACTACTTCAAAATTCTATGTTCAGTTACCCAGCCCAGGACCAATTAAGAGATGAGAGGTGATCTAGCCTATGCAGGGCAGAGGGATAGATAACAGGGTTTGGTGACCACAAGGTCGTTCTGCTAATGCTGGCATAAGCTTAAAGAGAGGAAAAAACAAAACAAAACAAAAAAAGAGGAAAAAACCTGGACGAGGACCAATAAAAACCATGATGGCCAATTATGATGTGGTATCCTGAATAGAGTATTTCTTGTGTCATTTGAATCACAGCTGGTGCTATTCTTCCCTCTTTGCCCATTCCCCTACCCCCTTGTTCATGAAGAGCAATGGAAAGTGGAAAACATGATATTGCCGACATGCAGCTGATTCTTCACTGTGCATTCCTCACTGAGAGCAAGGGATGCCTTCCCAGAAGCCAGCAGGCTCTGTTTGTACAGAGCTGCTTCTGAGACAGACTCCTGTCTTCAGTCCAATGGAGAGAAAGCAGAGCCTCCCTCGCAGTTCACTCTAGAAAGGTTTCCCATCCTTCCCCTTTGTCCTCCATTTAGTTCTGACCACCTTTGTGCAAGGTGTGAAACTGGGCTTTCTTTTTCTGTCTCCACACAATGCCACTCCTTTTCAGCACCTGATTTTCAACCCAGATACAGCTCATTTAACATCCCACATACTGCTGCACTCTGGGGATTCCAGGCTACTGTGCACCTGCTGCTCTTGGGCTCTTGCAGACTACATGCCAATATATATATATATATATATATATATATATATATATATATATATATATATATATATACTCATGCACACCTGCACAATCATCATACATGCTTACATACTCACGGGGCATGCTTCCATACTGAGTACAAGTAGCAATGCCATGACAACCTGTGGGGAGGTCTTTGTGTCTCAGGAACCCTCTGCATGTCACTGCATGTCTTCTTGTAACAATAAGAGTGAAGGAGAAGTGGGGAGAAGAGGCAGAGAGGGTGAGAGAGGAATTGGCATGTCATCTAGACAGTATGCATGTCTTAGCGATGGTGGGTGCAGAGGAGGATTCTGAGGCACTGGTCCAGTCCAGTAGATGTTAGAGCCTTTCAAAGACTCCCAAGACTAGAGGAGGCATACATTTGCAAATGGTCAACGAGTGTGTGTTCATGTTGGTGCACAGGGTCCCTGAGAATATCCAGGAAGAGTGGTCTGGGAGGAGACTAGAAACTGAGAACCATCATCAAGATGGAGGTACAGATGTTGAGCTGGGAGTCATCAGTAGATGGCGACACAGCACAGCAGTCAAGATCCAACATGCCTAGATTTGCTTCTAGGTTCCAGAACCTGTTAATCCTTCCCTGGGTACAGCATGCCAAAGCCCTCTTTACCCCTCCACTTCAGAATATCAATGAGAGAAACAGAGATAAGGACAAAAAGGTTACCATAACACTTTAATTCTGTGGCCATCACTAATGAAGGATAATGTTGCCCTTGTAAATGATGATTGGCTCTCCAGAGATCCTGTTTTGGCTAGGAAGGGGTTAAGCAGAAGGGCAGTGGGGGACAAGTGAGGACAATGCAACTTGTGAGTATGGACTAAGTACAATGGTATTTCTGTGTGCAATGCGGTGAGGAACCCATTATTTTTGTTCTTACCATCCCTTTAGTAGGGAGGGACTGCCCATTTTTTATAGAGATGGCTATGATGCTTGGCCTTTGGATTGATGCCAAGCTTCATATAAAGCATGTTTGGTGGCTTGGGCCTTGAATCCTGGCATTTGGGATGAGGAATTTGGAGATCAAAATCTCAAGATTATCCTTGTTTTAAAGCAAATTTGTGGCCAGACTGAGCTACAGGAGACCTTACCTCCTAGCCTGGATAAATATACAAATTCAATACATCTTAATGAATACACAGATGTTCACATTGACACACAAATTAAATACATCTTTTTTATTATTAAATTTTTTTTAGAAGACCTCAACATAAAGTCAGCCACACTGAACCTTATAGAAGAGAAAGTGGGAAGTATATCTGAACGCATTGACACAGGAGACCACTTCCTAAATATAACCTCAGCAGCAAAGACACTGAGAGAAACAATTAATAATTGGGACCGCCTGAAACTGAAAAGCTCCTGTAAAGCAAAGGACACGGTCAACAAGACATAAAGACAGCTTACAGAATGGGAAAAGATCTTCATTAACTTCATATCAGACAAAGGTCTGATCTCCAAAATACATAAAGAATTCAATAAATAGGGCATCAAAAGAACACATAATACAATAAAAAATGGAGTACAGATTTAAACAGAGAACTCTCAACAGAGGAATATAAAATGGCTGAATGACACTTAAGGAAATGTTCAACACCCTCAGTCATCAGAGATATGCAAATCAAAACATCTCTGAGATTCCATCTTATAACTGTAAGAATGGCCAAGATCAAAAACCCTGATGACAACTTATGCTGGAGAGGTATGGGGAAAAGGGAACACTCCTGCATTGCTGGTGGAAGTGTACACTGTCCAGCTGCTTTGGATATCAGTATGACAATATCTCAGAAAATTAGGAAACAACCTTCCTCAAGACCTAGTAATACGACTTTGGGGTATATATCCAAAGAATGCTCAGTCGTGTACAAGGGCCTGTGCTCAGTTATGTTCATAGCAGCATTGATTCCAGAACCTGGAAACAACCTACGTGCCCCTCAATCAAAGAATGGATAAGAAAAATGTGGTACATTTACACAATGGAGTACTATACAGCAGAAAAAATAATGGCACATTGGATTTTGCAGGAAAATGGATGGAGATAGAAAACATTATTTTGAGTGAGGAAACCCAGAAACAGAAAGACAATTATCACATGTACTCACTCATAGGAGGTTTTTAAACATAAAGCCAAGAAAACAAGCCTACAAAACACAATTCCAGAAAAATTAGACAACAATGAGGACACTAAGAGAGACTTACATAGAAGTAATCTACATGAGAAGTAGAAAAAAAATCTCCTGAGAAATTGGGAGCATGGAAACCTTGGGGGAGGGCTGAAGGTGACAGGGATGAAAGCAGAGAAAAATGTAGAGCTCAATAAAAATCAATAAAAAAGGGAAAAAAATACAAATATCCACTCCCTCCTCTCCCCCCATTCCTTCTCACACACACTCCCACCTTAAAGAGGATAAGGCACTTTGTTTTGTGTAAGGTCCAAGGCCCTCCCTCCTACATCTAGGCTGAGCAGGGTACACATGCAAAGAGAATAGGATCCCAAAAAGACCACACATGCACCAGAGATAAATCCCAGTGGCACGTCTAGTGGCTCCTAAGTCTCCCAGCCCTACAACTGTCAACCACATTGAGAGGGACTGGTTTGGTTCTATGATTGTTCCTTCCTAATCCAATTAGATTTGGTGATCTCCCATTAGCTCAGGAAAACTGTTTTAGTGGATGAACCCTTCATGTTCTTGACCTCTTTTCTCATATTCTCATTCATTCTATTCTTCAATTGGACCTTGGGAGCTCAGTCCAGTGCTCCATTTTCTGGTATCTTCTTCAATTTCTTTCTTCAAAGATTTAAAGTTCTTGTAAAATATGTGTTTCACTTCCTTGGTTAGTGTTACCCCAAGATATTTTACATTATCTGTGGCTGTTGTGAAAGTTGACATTTCTCTGATTTCCCTTTCAGCTTTTTTACCATTTGTGTATTGGAGGGCTACTTTTAATTTTTTGAGTTGATCTTGTATCCTGCCAGATATTTATCAGCTGTAGGATTTCTCTGGTAGAGTTTTTGGGGTCACTTATGTACAGTATCAAATCATCTGCAAATAATTAAAATTTGACTTCATCCCAAACATCTAATACAAGAGCACACACATATGTAAAAGAAACATTTCTAAAACTTAAATTGCACCTCAAATCCCGCACCCTAATAGTAGGAGACTTCAACACTCCATTTTCACCGATGGCCAGGTCAACCAGACAGAAACTTAACAGAGAAATAGCAGATGTAATGAATCAAATGGACTTAACAGACACATATAGAACATTCTACCCAAACAAAAAAGAATATACCTCCTTCTCAGCACCTCATGGAACCTTCTCCAAAATTGTTTACATTCTAGGTAACAAAGCAAACCTCCACAGATACAAAAAAATGGATTAACCCCCTTTGTCTTTTTTGTTTTGTTTTTAACTGATTTTTTTAATTAAGCTCTACATTTTTCTCTGCACCCCTCCCTGTCTTGCCCCTTTCAACCCTCCCCCAATGTCCCAATCCTCCCAATTTACTCAGGAAATCTTGTCTTTTGCTACTTCCCATGTAGATTAGATGTATGTATGTCTCTCTTAGTGTCCTCATTGTTGTCTAAGTTCTCTGGGATTGTGTTTTGTAGGCTAGTTTACTTTTCTTTATATTTAAAAACCACTTATGAGTGAATACATGGGGGGATAATTGTCTTTCTGTGTCTAGGTTACCTCACTCAAAATGATGTTTTCTAGCTCCATCCATTTTTCTACAAAGTTCAAGATATTCTTATTTTTTTCTGCTGTATAGTACTCCATTGTGTAAATGTAACACATTTTCCTCATCCATTCTGTGATCGAGGGGCATTTAGGTTGTTCCTAGGTTCTGGCTATGACAAACAATGCTGCTATGAACATATCTGAGCACATGTCCTTGTGGCACGATTGAGCATTCTTTGGATATATACCCAAAATGGTATTACTAAGTCTTGAGGAAGGTTGCAAATCAAAACAACTCTGAGATTCCATCTTACACCTGTAAGAATGGCCAAGATAAAAAAACACTGATGATAACTGATGCTGGAGAGGTTGTGGTGCAAAGGTAATACTTCTCCATTGCTGGTGGGAATGCAAGCTGGTACAGGCCCTTTAGATTTCAGTGTGGCAATTTCTCAGAAAATTAACAAACCCCTGTGTCTTATTGGATCACCAGGGATTAAAATTAGAATTTAACAATCAGACTACTTTCAGAAAGCCTATAAACTCATAGAAATTGAGAAGTCAGCTACTAAACCAACCCTGTGTCAAGGAATAAATAAAGAAAGAAATTAAAGTCTTCCTCGAATTCAATGAAAGTGAAGGCACAAAATATCCAAACCTATGGGACATTATGAAAGCAGTGCTAAGAGGAAAGTTCATAGCACTGAGTGCCTACATAAAGCAAAGAGAGAAAGCTCACATTGGTGGCTTAACAGTGCACATGAAATCTCTAGAACAAACAAAATCAGACTCACCCAGGAGGAGTAGAAGACAGGAAATGATCAAATATAGGTAGGGATGAAATTAACAAAATATAAACAAAGAAAAAAATACAAAGAATCAATGAAAAAGAGACCTGGTTCTTTGAGAAAATCACCAAGATTGACAAACCCTTATCCAAACTAATCAAAAGGCTGAGAGAGAACACCGAAATTAACAAAATCAGTAATTAAGTGGAGACATAACAACAGACTCTGAGGAAATTCAGAGAATCATTAGGTCTTATTACCAAAACCTGTACTCCACAAAATTGGAAAATGTATAAGAAATGGAAAATTCTGGATAGGTACGACATACCAAAATTAAATCAAGACCAGATGAGCAATTTAAATAGACCTATAAGCTGCGAGGAAATACAAGCTGCCATCAAAAACCCCCCAACCAAAAAAAGCTCAGGGCTGGATGATTTTAGTGCAGAATTTCTACCAGAACTTCCAGGGAGAGTGAATACCTGTACTCCTCAAAGTGTTCCACATAATAGAAACAGAAGGAACATTGCCAAACTCTTTTTATGAGGCTGCATTTACCCTGATACCAAAACCACACAAAGACTCAACCAAGAAAGAGAATTACAGACCAATCTCACTCATGAACATGGATGCAAAAATTCTCAATAAAATACTGGCAAACTGAATCTAAGAACACATCAAAAAATCATCCATCATGTTCAAGTAGGCTTCATCCCAGAGATGCAGGGCTGGTCCAACATACAAAAATCTATTAATGTAATCTATCCTTTAAAAAAGCTGAAAGAGAAAAACCCATCTGATCAATTCATTAGATGCTGAAAAAGCATTTGGCAATATCCAACACCCCTTCATGATAAAGGTCTTGGAGACATGAGGAATACAAACATCATATCTAAATATAATAAAAGCAATATACAGAAAGCTGACAGCTAACATCAAATTAAATAAAGAGAAACTCAAAGCCAATCCACTAAAATCAGGAACAAGACAAGGCTGTCCACTCTCTCCGCATCTCTTCAACATAGTTCTTTAAGTTCTAGCAAAAGCAATAAGACAACAAAAGGAGATCAAGGGGATTTAAATTGTAAATGAAGAAGTCAACATGTCTTAATGAATACATAGATGTTCACATCGACCTTTCCTTGAGCAGCAGGCTACTCTTGCATCTGCTTGACAAGTCATGTAAGACTCATGGAGCAGTTTCAGTGTGTTGCTCTACAAAGCATACATAGACAAACAAATGGAAACTAGTGGTCTTCCATGGACTCTAATAGAAAGGCAATCCCAGCCTGTCAAAGAGGGCGGGTCAGAATTCTCACTCCTTTAAAATGGGCCTAACCATAAACATCCCCCTTCCTCAGAAACACCCTGAGGATACAATTTGGGACCAGTTTTTTCATCCCTCCAATGTTAGGGAGCACCTTGGAAACGCTGCTTTGGTCACAATGAGCCCCAGCAAGGCCACAGAGCCTCTGGCATGTCCCCTCCAGTGTTTCCACACTGTCCACTGGGGGTGGAGGCCAGTCCTGGGTGGCTGATAGCCCGAGGGTCCTCAAGCAAGGAGTGGAACGTGCTTTCACATGAAAAGAAAAAAGAAATCTATCTGGCTCCTCAAGGTAAGAAGCTGATAGCCTATCTAGTCCTGTCTCCTCTTCCCCACTTACCTACATTCTTGCAGCAGATAAAGAGCCAATCTGCCTGAAAAAGAATCCTGCTGACAGACATGTCCAGATTCCATTGCCTAAGAAACCTCTGTAAGGAGGGCCCAGCTGCTCTGTACCACCTGCAAGCCTTCATCTCTGGCTGATCAGCTGTCTCTCTTCTCTCAAGGCCACTCTCCATTGTTCACCATCCTGTAGTATGATTGAGCATCTTTTGGATATATTCCCAAGTGTGGAATTGCTGGATCCTGTGATAGTTTGATTCCCTTTTTACTGAGAAACTCTCACACTGCTTTCCACAGTGATTTCACAAGTTTGTATTCCCCCCTGCATTGGATGAATGTTCCCCTTGCTCCACAATGTCTCCAGCATAAGCTATCATTGGTGTTTTTGATCTTAGCCATTTTGACAGGTGTAAGATGGTATCTCAAAATTGTTTTGATTTGCATTTCCCTGATAGCTAAGGAAGAACATGTCCTTAAGTATCTTTTGGCCATTTAGAATTCTTCTGATGAGAATTCTCTGTTTAGTTCAGTACACCACTGTATATTTGGGTTATTTAGATTTTTAATGTCCAATTTCTTGAGTTCTTTATATATTTTGAAGATCAGTCCTTTCTCTGGTTTTGGGTTGGTGAAGATTTTTTCCCCATTCAGTAGGCTGCCTTTTTCTCTTACTGACTGAGTCCATCTCAGTTTCAGGAGGTCCCATTTATTTATTGATGCTCTTATTTTCTGTGCTACTCAGTTAGATTTAGAAGTGGTCTCCTGTGCCCATGCACTGAAGGTTACTTCCCACTTTCTTCTCTATAAGGTTCAGTGTGGTTGGATTTATATTGACGTCTTTAATCCATTTGAACTTGAGTTTTGTCCATGGTGAAAGATATGGATCTATTTTCATTCTTCTATATATTGACATCCAGTTATGCCAACACCATTTGTTGAAGAGGCCTTCTTTTTTCCATTGTATCTTTTTTGGCTTCATTGTCAAAAATCAGGTGGTTATAGGTGTGTGAAGTAATATCTGGATTTTTTTCTTTTTTTAAAAAACATAATTTTTATTATTATTATAATTACAAATTTTCACCCCCCCTCCCATTTCATTCCCCCTCCCCCGATTCTCCTTTCCCTCCCTCTTCAGTCCAAAGAGCAGTCAGGGTTCCCTGCCCTGTGAGAAGTCCAAGGTCCACCCACTCCATCCAGGTCTAGTAAGCTGAGCATCCAAACAGACTAGGTTCTCACAAAGCCAGTACATGGAGCAGAATCAAAACCCAGTGCCATTGTCCTTGGCTTCTAGTCAGCCCTCCAGTTCAGCCACATTCAGAGAGTCCAGTTTGATCACATACTTCATCAGTCCCAGTCCAGCTGGCATTGGTGATCTCCCAATAGATCAGCCCCACTGTCTCAATGGGTGGGTGCACCCCTTGTGGTCCTGACTTCCTTGCTCATGTTCTCCCTCCTTCTGCTCCTCCTTTGGACCTTGGGATCTCAGTCCAGTGCTCCAATGTGGGTCTCTGTCTCTATCTTGATCCTTTGCCTGATGAAGGTTCGATGGTGATTGTAGTAGTACGAGCGGTGGGCTGCGTCCCCAGCACCCGGCCACCCGCACTGCTAGCTTTACCCGAAATAATTACATGGAAACTGTATTCTTTTAAACACTGCTTGGCCCATTCCTATCTAGCCTCTTCTAGGCTAGCTCTCGCACCTGGACTAGCCCATTTCTAATAATCTGCTGTAGCCCACGAGCTGGCTTACCAGGAATGATCTTAACCTGCTTCTGCCTGGAGTGGGAGAATCATGGCGTCTCCTCGACTCAGCTTCTTTCTCCCAGCATTCTGTTCTGTTTACTCCACCTACCTATGTTTTAACCTATGAGGGCCAAGCAGTTTCTTTATTGCTTAACCAATGAAATCAACAGATTGATATATGACACTCCCACATCACTTCCCCCTTTTTCTGTTTAAACAAAAAAAAGGAAGGCTTTAACTTTAACATAGCAAAATTACATATAACAAAACAGTTATCAAGCAAGAATTACAGTTACAATATTTATACCTATTTTATCTTTTATCATAACAATGGAAAACTATAACTATCTATCTATTCTTCAACTCCATCAAAGACTCCAGAAGAATACAATATTACCTAAGCAAACAAAAAGTAAGCAATTTTCAAAACTCTAGAAATGACAGAGACATCTCGCTGCCTGGACAGTCACCCAAAGTTGCTCTGTACCGTTGGGGCATCCATCTTCAGCCTTCAGGCCCATAGTATCCAGCAGACATTTCCATGAAGCAGGAAATTTCAAAGAGAGTTCAGTCACTATCTGCTGTGTCCTGCAGTATGTCTCTCAGACTCTTTCATGAGTCATGAACCCCAAAAGACCGTCTCACCTTTAGGCAAGTTCAGTAGTCCTCTCTCTGTGGGTTCTCAGTGTCCATTTTATACAATAGTCCAGGCAAGAGCAGTTTCTTGCCCAAATGGCTATCAAACTCCATAAGGATCCTCTTCGATGCCCATCTTCCTCTTGAAGTAGATTGGTGCTGCCAGGAGCAGACATGTCTCATTATCATGAAAAGTCCTAAGTTATTAAAACATTAAATGTCCTATTCTGTAATCTTTGAAAGACATGAAGAATGTCTATCTAAAATATATCTCTATATATCTAGAAAATCTAAGTAACATGACTACAAACTTGACTATTATTTATGATTATCCATCAACAACCTATATTTCCTAATTATACATTACATTTTAAAAATGAACTACATAATCACAGTACCTTAATCAAGATCAAGAAATACATATACATATAAAAAATTGAATGTAAAATGCATACCAATGCAAATTATTCATACCTATATCATTTCCCCCTTTAAATGTAAAAGAACATTTATAAACAATATTTTGGGAACATGGGCGCAGTTTTTTTCTCTCCAAACTGCTTCCTGCTGAATGGGGGCGCTGTTAATCAGATCACTTAGGATGTAACCTGTGTGCCAGGTTTATCTCAGTTGGCAGTTGAATGAAGTAATTTTTTGAGGGTGTTAGCAGCAACTTTTCGGGAGGTCGTGGTCTATCATACCATAAAGTGATAGATGTAATCCACAGGGTCTGGTCCTCTGTGAAAACAAAAGAAGACCTGCTCCAAAGCATCATATCCTTAGACCCAAATTTTGAAATCGTAATACCCTTATGATATCCGTTCTGGTTCCATTTGGCAGTCCATATAATAAAATGTCTCTCTGTACTTAGCTCCTTCACAGTCAAAAATTTTAAAGAAAACACAATGTACATAATCCAGGCTCTCTGTGAATTTTCCATTTTTACATGGCTTATTTTTCTTTATTTCTTTTTATCTCTTAACTATCTGTACTCTGTCTCTTTAAAGACTTTACCTTTTTTTTTAAACCATTAACTTTATTCTCTATATTATTTTTCTTCTCTCTCTCAAGCCTACGTACATTCATCCAACAGTGTGACTCATTTAGTGGTCTGAATCTGTCCCATTTTGAATCTGCAATTTTTTACTATCCAGGAGCACTTTTGATTTGTGCCTTTAAATCACTAAGAGCTTAAGAATCTAAGCTGTGACATTCCTAGGTCAAAAACAGGTACTGCCTGCTGGCCCTGCCCAGTCCAACGTGGCAGAGCCACTCATGCCTCTGATCCTTGCACATTGCACCACTAGCATGGCGGAGCTGCTTGTGCCTCTGAGCTGTGGCACGCAATGTCCCCCTTTTAGGCACACAGCAGTCTAGTTGCCATCAAACACATCGTAGCACTTTACTCCAAATGCTCCATTCAAAAGCTCTGTCTCCCACAGGGGCCAGACAGTGATTGCAATGGTGGCACAGCCCAGAAAGTGACGGTTTAAAACAGCAGCCTTTTTCCTGTTGCTGAGTCAGGAAAATTTCAAAATGGAGGACATACCATTTTGTGCTAGCTCTGGGGCCGCCAGGTAGGAGCGGCACTCAGCACTTTAATTCTGAGACTGATTGTGCAGCACAGAAATTCTTTTCATCCAAGTTACAGCCATATCTGACACGCAGAGCACTGCGCAGTCCTAATCCGCCATGCTCTCCTGCCTGCCTAAGCCTGATTCAGCTGTCTGCCTAGGTGCAGGCAGGGAGTACTGAGCCATCGGCATGGTCTCAGAGCACTCTCCTTCTGATCCCAAGGGGGAAGACAAACATCCAGTCCCATAAAATCCATTGAAATGCTTTAAAGCCAGAGTTCATGCTGGCAGCACAGCCCCAGGAAGCGGCGCTTTACAATGACGCAGCGTTTTTTTCTGCTGCTGATGCCGAATCAGGAAATCTCTCTACGGCACGCCACTAACAAACAGCAAAAATCTGTGTTAAACTCTCCCTTATTTTTAAGCCTTCTCAGGTTTTTAAGTGGATTTAGTCCATCACATCTGGGTGCCACTCTGTTGAAATAGGAGCGGCGGGCTGCGTCCCTGGCACCCGGCCGCCCGCACTGCTAGCTTTACCCGAAATAATTACAAGGAAACTGTATTCTTTTAAACACTGCTTGGCCCATTTCTATCTAGCCTCTTCTAGGCTAGCTCTCGCACCTGGACTAGCCCATTTCTAATAATCTGCTGTAGCCCACGAGCTGGCTTACCAGGAATGATCTTTACCTGCTTCTGCCTGGAGTGGGAGAATCATGGCGACTCCTCGACTCAGCTTTTTTCTCCCAGCATTCTGTTCTGTTTACTCCACCCACTTATGTTTTAACCCATGAAGGCCAAGCAGTTTCTTTATTGCTTAACCAATGAAATCAACAGATTGATATATGATACTCCCACATCAGGTGATATGCAAGATATTCATCCGTATGGCTATAGGATAGGCCCAATTCAGGGGCCCTCTTCTCAGCTGCTCAAGAGATAAGCTGGGGAAATCTCCTTGGACACCTGGGAACCCCTCTAGAGTTCAGTCTTTTGCCAACCCTCAAATGGCTCTCTTAATTAAGATATATACTTCCCTGCTCCCATATCCACTCCTCTTACATGACAACTGTCCCATTCCCCCAAGATCTCCCCAACCTCTCCTTCTCACTTCTCCCTCCCCATCTCCCCTTACTCCCATCCCACCCCACCCCCAAGCTCTCAATTTTTGCCTAGAAATCTTGCCTCCTTCGAATATCAGGAGGATAATTATATGTTTTTCTTTGGGTTCACCTTCCTATTTAGCTTCTCTAGGATCATGAATTATAGGCTCAATGTCCATTATTTACAGCTAGAATCCACTTATGAGTGAGTACATACAAAATTCATCTTTTTGGGTCTGGGTTACCTCACTCAGGATAGTGTTCTGTATTTCCGTTCATTTGCATGCAAAATTCAAGATGTCATTGTTTTTACTGCTGAGTAATACTCTAATGCGTATATATTCCACATTTTCTTTATCCATTCTTCCTTTGAGGGGCATCTAGGTTGTTTCCAGGTTCTGGCTATTACAAATAATGCTGCTATAAACATAGTTGAACAAATGCTTTTGTAGTATGATAGGGCACCTCTTGGGTATATTCCCAGGAGTGGTATTGCTGGTTGCTGAGGTAGGTTGATCCCAAATTTCCTGAGAAACTGCCACACTGATTTCCAAAGTGGTTGCACAAGTTTGCATTCCCACCAGCAATGGATGAGTGTTCCCCTTACTCCACATCCTCTCCAGCAAAGGCTTTCATTGGTGTTTTTGATTTTAGCCATTCTGACAGGAGTAAGATGGTATCTCAAAGTTGTTTTTATTTGCATTTCACTGATCGCTAAGGAGGTTGAGCATGATCTTAGGTGTCCTGTGGCCTTTTGAACTTCTTCAGTTGAGAATTCTCTGTTCAGATCAGTACCCTATTTTTTAATTAGGTTAATTAACATTTTAAAGTCTAGTTTCTTGAGTTCTTTAAATATTTTGGAGATCAGACCTTTGTCTGTTGCGGGGTTGGTGAAGATCTTCTCCCAATCAGTAGGTTGCTTTTTTGTCTTAACGACAGTGTCCTTTGCTTTACAAAAGCTTCACAGTTTTAGGAGTTCCCATTTATTCAATGTTGCCCTTATTGTTTGTGGTACAGGGGTTATCTGTAAAAAGTGGTCTCATGTGCCCATATGTTGAAGACTATTTTCCACTTTCTCTTCTATCAGGTTCGTTGTGTACAGATTGATATTGCTATCTTTAATCCATTTGGACTTGAGTTTTGTGCATGGTAATAGATATGGGTCTATTTTCATTCTTCTACATGTTGACAACCAGTTCTACCAGCACCATTTGTTGAAGATGTTTTCTTTATTCCATTGTATACTTTTAGCCCTTTTGTCAAAAATCAAGTGTTCATAGGTTTGTGGGTTAATATCCAGGTCTTCTATTCAATTCCATTGGTCTACTTCTTTGTTTTTATGCCAGTACCAAGCTGTTTTCAATACTGTAGCTTTGTAATAGAGTTTGAAGTCAGGGACGGTAATGCCTCCAGAAGTTCCTTTATTTTATAAGATTGTTTTGGCTATCCTGGGTTTTTTGCTTTTCCAAATAAATTTGGTTATTGTTCTGTCAAGGTCTGAAGAATTTTGATGGGATTTTAATGGGGATTGCATTGAATTTATAGATTACCTTAGGTAGAATTGCCATTTTTACTATGTTGATCCTACCCATCCAAGAGCATGGGAGGTCTTACCATTTTCTGGTGTTTTCTTCAATTTCTTTCCTCAATGCCTTAAAGTTCTTGTCAAATAGATCTTTTACTTCGTTTGTTAGAGTTACCCCAAGATACTTTATGTTATTTGTGGCTATCGTAAAAGGTGAAGTTTCTCTGAATTCCCTCTCTGCTTCTCTTTCCTTTGTGTATAGGAGGGCTACTGATTTTTTTTGAGTTGATCTTGTAGCCTGCCACTTCACCAATGTTATTAATCAGTTTTAGGAGTTCTTTGGTAGAGGTCTGGGGTTTACTAATGTACACTATCATATTGTCTGTAAATAATGAAAGCTTGACATCTTCCTTTTTAATTCAAATGCCCTTGATCTCCTTATGTTGTCTTATTGCTATTGCTAGAACTTCAAGAACTATGTTGAAGAGATATAGTGAGAGTGGACAGCCTTGTCTTGTTCCTGAATTTAGTGGAATGGCTTTGAGTTTCTCTCCATTTAATTTGATATTAGCTATTGGCTTGCTACATATTGCTTTTATTATATTTAGGTATGATCCTTGTATCCCTAACCTCTCAAAAACCTTTATCATAAAGGGGTGTTGAATTTTGTCAAATGATTTGCCTCAACTAATGAAATGATCATATGGATTTTGTCTTTCAGTTTATTTATGTGATGGATTACATTGATAGATTTTCATATGTTGAATCAGCCCTTCATCTCTGGGATGAAGCCTACTTGATCATAATGGATATTTTTTAATGTGTTCTTGGATTCTGTTTGCCAGAATTTTATTGAGAATTTTTGCATCCATGTTTATGAGTGAGATTGGTCTGTAATTCTTATTCTTGGTTGGTTCTTTGTGTGGTTTTGGAATCATGGTGATTTTAGCTTTGTAAAAAGAGTTTGGCAATGACTCTTCTGTTTATATTGTGTGAAACACATTAAGGAGTATAGGTATCAGCTCCTCTTGGAAGTTCTGACAAAATTCTGCATTAAAACCATCAGGTCCTGGGCTTTTTTTGGTTCAGAGGTTTCTTTTATGACAGCTTCTATTTCCTCACGACTTGTAGGTCTATTTAAATTGTTCACCTGTCTTGATTTAATTTTGGTAAATGGTACTTATCTAAAGACAAGTACATTTCTTTTACATTTTCCAACTTTGTGGCATATACGCTTTTGTAGTAAGACCTAATGATTCTCTGAATTTCCTCAGTGTCTGTCGTTATGTTCCTCTTTTCATTTCTGATCTTGTTAATTTGGATATTCTCTCTCTGCCTTTTGATTAGTTTGGATAAAGGTGTGGCAATCTTGTTGACTTTCTCAAAGAACCAGCACTTTGTTTCATTATTTCTTTGGATTGTTTTCTGTGTTTCTATTTTGTTGATTTCAGCCATCAGTTTGATTATTTCCAGTCTTCTACTCCTCCTGGGTGAGCCTGCTTCTTTTTTCTAGAACTTTCAGCTATGCTGTTAAGTCTCCAATGTAAACCTTCTCCTTTTTTAAATGTGGGCACTTAGATCTATGAACGTTCCTCTTAGCACTGGTTTCATAGTGTCCCATAGGTTTGGGTATGTTGTGTCTTTATTTTCGCTGAATTCAGGAAAGACTTTAATTTCTATCTTTATTTCTTCCCTGACCCAGGGGTGGTTCAGTAGTTGACTGTTCAGCTTCCAAGTGCTTGTAGGCTTTCTGGGGGTAAAATTATTGTTAAATTCTAACTTTTTCCCATGGTTATCCAATAAGATACAGGTGGTTACTAATATTTTTTGCATCTGTGGAAGTTTTCTTTGTTTCCGTGTTTGTGGTCAATTTTTGAGAAGGTTCCATGAGCTGCAGAGAAGAAGGTATATTCTTTCCTATTTGGGTGGAGTGTTCTATAGATGTCTGTTGAGTCCATTTGATTCATTACCTCCATTAATTCTCTTATTTCTTTGTTAGGTTTCTGTCTGATTGACATGTTCATTGGTGAGAGAGGAGTGTTGAAATCTCCTACTATTAATGTGTGTGGTTTGATGACTGCCTTGAGCTCTAGTAATGTTTCTTTTACGTAAGTGGGTGCTTTTATATTAGTGGTATATATATATTCAGGTTTGAGATTTCATCCTGATGAATTGTTCCTGTTATGAGTATAAAGTGTCCCTCTCCACCTCTTCTGATTGATTTTAGTTTGAAGTCAACTTTGTTACAAATTAGTATGGCCATACCTGCTTTTTATTTAGGGTTTTTTGCTTGATAAACCTTTAACCAACACTTTACTCTGAGTAGATGTCTGTCTTTGTGGTTGAGGTGTGTTTCTTGTAAACAGCAGAATGTTGGATCCTGTTTTCGTATCCAATCTCTTAGCCTGTTCCTTTTTTTTGCTGTTGTTTTTGAGACAGGGTTTCTCTGTGGCTTTGGAGCCTGTCCTGGAACTAGCTCTGTAGACCAGGCTGGTCACGAACTCACAGAGATCTCCCTGCCTCTGCCTCCCGAGTGCTGGGATTAAAGGCATGCACCACCATCGCCCGGCCAGCCTGTGCCTTTTTATAGGTGAATTGAGTCCATTTATATCAAGTGTTATTAATGATTAGTGCTTGTTAACTCCGGTTATTATTATTATTTTTGGTAGTAGAGGTTGTTTGTTTCCCTTCTTTGAGTTGTGCTGGTGAAGGGTCACTAGATATCTCAGTTATTGTGGGTATTGTTAGACTCCTTTGTTATTTTCCTTCTATTACTTTCTATAAGGCTGGATTTGTAGCTATGTATTGTTTAAATTTGTTTTTATCCTACACTTTTTTTGTTTTTTCTATTGATAGTGAACAATAGCTTGCCTGGGCATAGTAGTATCGGCTTGCATCCATGGTCTCTTAGTCTCTGCAGTACATCTATTCAGAACCTTCTGGCTTTCATGGTTTCCATAGAGAAGTCAGGTGTAAGTCTGATAGGTTTACCTTTATAAGTTACTTGACCTTTTTCCTTTGCAGCTCTTAATATTCTTTCTTTATTCTGTATGTTTTGTTTTTTGATTATTATATGGCAAGGGGATGTTTTTTATTTTATCTACTCTATTCGGTGTTCTGTATGCTTCTTGAACCTTCATAGGCATATCTTTCTTTAGGTTGGGAAAGTTTTCTTCTATAATTTTGTTGAATATATTTTCTGGGCCTTTGAGCTGTAATTCTTCTCCTTCGTCTTTCCATATTATTCTTAGGTTTGGTCTTTTTATTGTGTCCCTGATTTCCTGGAAGTTTTGTGATGAGATTTTGTTGGGTTTGCTGTTTTCTTTGATCAGTGCGTTTATTTTCTCTATGGTTTCTTTAGAATCTGAGATTCATTCTTTTGTCTCTTGTATTCTGTTGGTTATGCTTGTTTCTGCAGTCTCTTTTTGTTTACCTAGATTTTCCATATCCAGTCGGCCCTCGGTTTCTATTTTCTTCAATGCCTCCATTTCAGTTTTCAAGTCTTGAACTGCTACCCTTATCTGTTTGATTGTTTTTTCTTGGTTTCCTAGGATGTCATTTATGGATTTACTCATTTCTTCAAACATTTGTTATTCTTCTCATCCATTCTTTAAGGGAGTTTTTCATCTGCTGTTTATGGACTCTATCACTTTTATAAAGTCAGTTTTTTCTACTTCTTCTTGATTAGGGTGTTCAAGTCCTCCTGTTGTAAGTTCGCTAGGTTGTAGTGTTTTCATGTTTTTCAGATTGTTGGAGGAATTCTTACAGTGATGCCTGCCCATCTCTTCCTGTGAATGCTCCCTGATGGATTTTCTAATACAGGATCAGGTCCCTTTGCTGGCCAGGGACCTCACAGACAAAAGGTCTACCTTGCTGCAGGCAGGCTATTGAAACAAAGGAATTCCTACCTGCTTGCTCTCATCACCCAGTCATAACGCCCAAATGGCTCAGTTGGGGGATCTTATGGCCCTGAAGAAGGGAGGAAGAAAGGAGGGATTTCCTGGGTGTAAACTGTAATGGGATAGGAAGAGGGAGGCAGTAGTGGGGAGAGTAGCTCCTACTGAATGACCAGGAAGGATAGGAGGTTGAGGAATGTCTGTGCTCCCTCTCCCAGGCTGCTACCACAGGTCAGGAACTCACTCACTTCTCTGATGGATCTTTTGGTACAGGAACAGAGTCCCTAGCTGGCCAGGTATCTTGCAGACAAAAGGCCTACCTTGCTGCACGCAGGCTATTGAAACAAAGAAACTCCTGCCCAGTTGTGCTCAACACCCCTTCTGAGCTCCCAAAATTGCTGAGCTGGGGGATCTTATGGCCCCAAAGAAGGGAGGAAGAAGGCTATTAGCTAGCTCTTAGAACTTAAATCTCCAAGCTGTTTTCATTACTGCAGTTCTGGAAGAGCTTGAAGTCAGGGATGGTAATGCCTCTGGCAGTTCCTTTATTGTACAGGATTGTTTTAGCAACCCTCAGTTTCCTGTTTTTCCATTTGAAGTTGACTATCGTTCTTTAAAGTTCTGTGAAGAATTGTGTAGGGATTTTTATGGGGATTGCATTGAATCTATAGATTACCTTAGGGATGACTGCCATTTTTCCTGTGTTGATTCTTCTTATACAAGACCATGGGAGAGCTTTCCATTGTTTGGTATCTTCTTCAATTTCTTTCTTCAGTGACATAAAGTTCTTGTCAAATAGGTCTTTCATGTCCTTTGTCAGTGTTACCCCAAGATATTTTATGTGATTTTTGGGTATTGTGAAAGGTGATGTTTTTGTGATTTCCCTCTCAGCTTCTTTATCCTTTGTGTATAGGAGGGCTACTGATTTTTTGAGTTCATCTTGTATTTTGTCACTTCACTGGAGGTATTTTTCAGCTGTAGGAGTTCTCTGGTAGAGTTTTTGGGGTCACTTATATACACTATCATTCCATCTGCAAATAACGGAAATTTAACTTTTTCCTTTCCAATTTGAATCTGCTTGATCTCCTGTTGTTGTCTTATTGCTATTGCTAAAACTTCCAGAACTATGTTAAAGAGATATGGAGATAGTGGACAGCCTTGTCTTGATTGTGATTTTAGTGAAATCAGTTTGAGTTTCTCTTTTTTTAATTTGATGTTAGCTGTTGGCTTTCTGTATATTGCTTTTATTATATTTAGATATGATCCTTGTATCCCTAATCTCTCCAAGACCTTTGTCATGAAGGGATGTTGAATTTTGTCAAATGTTTTTTCTGCATCCAATGAAATGATCATATTTTTTCCTTTTAGTTTATATATATGGTGGATTACGTTGATTGATTTTTGTATATTGAACCATCCCTGCATCTCTCAGATGAAGCCTACATATTCATGTTGGATGATTTTTTTTGATGTGTTCTTGGATTCAATTTGCCAAAATTTTATTGAGAATTTGCATCCATGTTCTTGAGAGAGATTGGTCAGTAATTCTCTGTTTTGGTTGAGTCTTTGTGCGGTTTTGGTATCAGGGTAAATGGAGCTTCATAAAAAAGAGTTTGGCAATGAGCCTTCTGTTTCTATTATGTGGAACACTTTGAGGAGTACAGGTATTACCTCTTGAACATTCTGGTAGAATTCTGCACTAAAACCATCCAGTCCTGTGTATTTTTTGGTTGGGAGGTTTTTGATGTCAGCTTCTATCTCCCTGCAGCTTACAGGTCTATTTAAATTGCTCACCTGGTCCTGATTTAATTTTGGTAGGCGGTATCTATTTAAAAACTTGTTTATTTCTTTTATATTTTACTGTTTTGTGGAGTAAAGATTTTCGTAGTAGTACCTAATGATTCTCTGAATTTTCTCAGTGTCTGTTGTTATGTAACTCTTCATTTCTGATTTTCTTAATTTCGATGTTCTTTCTCTGCCTTTGATTAGTTTGGATAAGGGTTTATCAATATTGTTGATCTTCTCAAAGAACCAGTTCTTTTCTTAATTTCGATGTTCTTTCTCTGCCTTTGATTAGTTTGGATAAGGGTTTATCAATATTGTTCATCTTCTCAAAGAACCAGTTCTTTGTTTTATTGCTTATTTGTATGGTTTTCTTTGTTTATATTTTGTTAATTTCAGCCCTTAACTTGATTATTTCCTTTCTTTTTTCTTTGGTGAGTCTGCTTGTTTTTTCCCCAAGAGCTTTCATTCATGCTGTTAGGTCATTGATGTGAGCGTTCTCTATTTTCCTTTTGTGGGCACTTAGTTCTGTGGACTTTCCTCTTAGCACTGCTTTCATAGTGTCCCATAGGTTTGGATATGTTGTGCCTTCATTTTCATTGAATTCTAGGAAAACATTAATTTCTTTCTTATTTCTTCCTTGAACCTGCAGTGGTTCAGTAGTTGACTGTTCAGTTTCCATGAGTTTGTAGCCTTTCTTGGAGTAGTATTGTTGTTGAATTCTAACTTTATTCCATGGTGATCTGATAAGACACAGTGCATTACTTCATTTTTTTTTTTTGTATCTCTGGGTGTTTGCTTTTTTTACTGAGTATGTGATCAATTTTAGAGAAGGTTTCGTCAGATTCTGAAAAGAAGGTATATTTTTTCCTGTTTGGGTGGAATGTGCTAGTAAGTCTGTTGAGTCAATTTGATTCATTTCATCTGTTAGTTCTCTTATTTCTCTGTTAAGTTTCTGTCTGTTTCACCTGTCCATTTTCGAGAGAGGAGTGTTGAAATCTCCTATTAGTGTGTGTGGTTTGATGTGTGATTTAAGTTTTGATAATGTTTCTTTTACATATTTGTTTGTTCTTGAATTAGGGGCGTAGATATTCAGGATTGAGACTGCATCTTGAAAAATTGTTCCTGTTATGAATATGAAATGTCCTTCTCCATCTCTTCTGATTGATTTTAGTTTGAAATCAATTTTGTTACATATTAGAATAGCCACACCTGCTTGTTTTTAGGTCAGTTTGATTGGAAAACTTTTTCCCAACCCTTTACTCTGAATTAGTATCTGTCTTTGAGATTGAGGTGTGTTCCTTGTAAACAGCAGAATGTTGGATCCTGTTTTTGTACGCATTCTCTTAACCTGTGCCTTTTTATATGTGAATTGAGTGCATTGATATTAAATGATATTAGTGACCAGTGGTTGTTGACTCCAGTTATTTTTTTGGTGGTAGTGTTTGTGTGTTTCACTTTTTTGTGTTATGCTGGTGGGGGTTATCAGATGCTTGTGTTATTGTGGTTGTAGTTAGCTTCCTTGGGTTGTGGCTTTCATTCTAGTACTTTTTACAAAGCTGGGTTTGTGGATACATATTGCTTATATCTGTTTTTGTCATGGAATACCTTGTTTTCTCCATCAATGGTGAATGAATGCTTTGCTGGGTACAGTAGTCTGGGCTTGTATCCATGGTCTATTAGTTTCTGCAGCACGTCTATCCAGAAACTCTGGCTTTCATGTTTTCCATTGAGAAGTCAGGAGTATTTCTGGTAGGTTTTCCTTTATATGTTACTTGACTTTTTTCTTTTGCAGCTCTTAATATTCTTTCTTTGTTCTTGTAGTCATGTGTTTTCCCTTTGTAACATGAGTGCCTTTTTGTTTGGGTTTCTCTAATGCTAAGTTCCCACAGCCAGTTAGTCCCAGAGAAAATCACACAGAGTGTCTACATTTGTTATCAACTGATTGGCCCATTAAATCAGACTTCATATTAGCTCTTGTAATGTATATTAACCAATTATTCTTATCTATCTTAGGCTCAAAACATTTTTTGTCATGGTAGGTCATATCTTGCTTCTTCTGCAGTTTGGGCATGACTGGGGAATAATGGGTTTCTTCCTTCCAAGAATTATCCTGTTCTCATTGCCCTGCCTCTACTTCCTGTCTGGTTGTCCCACCTACCATAGTTCTGCCCTATCACCAGTCCTAAAGCAGTTTGTTATTAACCAATGAAAGCAATACAAAAAGAGAAGGACCTCCTACACCATTTCCCTTTTACTGTTTAAACAAAAGGGAAGGTTATAACATTAAGATAGTAAAATTACATATAACAAAACAGTGTTCAAGCAAGAATTACAGTTACAATATCTATATCGATTTTATCTTTTATAACTATAACTATCTATCGATTCAACTCCATCAAAGATTTCAGAATGATATAATATTACCTTTGTAAACTGGAAATGCATTATAAACAACTTCCAAAACTTCAGAATTGTCAGAGTTATCTTGCCTCCTGGACAGTCACTTAAAATTCGTCTGTACCGTTGGGGCATCCATCCTCAGCCTACAGGCCCATAGTATCCAGCAGACTTTTCCATGAAGCTGGAAATTTCAAAGACAGTTTAGTCACTTTCTTCTGTGTCCTGCAGAATGTCTCGCAGAGTCTTTCATGAATCAGGAACCCCGAAGGTCCATCTCACTTTAGGCAAGTTCAGCAGTCATCTCTCTGTGGGTCCTACGTGTCTAGTTTATGCATCAGTCCAGGCAAGAGCAGTTTCTTGCCCAAATGGCTAACTAGCTCCATAAGGAGCCTCTTTGATGTCCATCTTCCTCTTGAAGTAGATTGGTGTTGCCAGGAGTAAATGTGTCACACTGTCATGAAAAGTCCTATTTGTTTTCAAAACATTTAAAATGCCATATTCTGTAGTCTTTGAAAGATATCAAGAATACCTATATTGAATATATATCTATGCACATCTGGCGTATCTAACAAACATGACTACAAACAACTATTACAGATGACTATCAATTAACCTATATTTCTTAATTATACATTCCATTTTTAAATGAACTACACAATCACAATACCTCAATCAAGAGCAGAAATATACATATACATATAACAAAATTGACCTTAAACTTGTATCAATAAATCAAGATTTAAACCAATGCAAATTATTCATATCTATATCATATCTCACTTTAAATGAAAAAGAACATTTATAAATAATATTTGGGAATATGGTTGTAGTTTTTTTCTGTCCAAATAGCTTCATGCTGTATGGGGGCACTGTTAATCATGTCTTTTATGGTGTATCCTATATGCTAGGTTCATCTCAGTCAGGAGTTGGGTGAAGTAATTTTCTGAGGGTGTTTAAGGAACAAGGGGCCCTGCTTTCTTTCAACAATTGCCTGTCCAATGTGGTAAAGTAACTCCACATAAAACCTGAGAGGACTTGCAAAGAAATTCTAGACACAAATATAGAGTTTAGCACAGCTGGAGGCATGTCATGGCTCCTTTAAGAGAGAATTTCCTGACTCAGCATCCGTAACAACCACCACAACAAAAGATGTGTGGTTTTAAAATGCAGCTTTCTGGCCTGTGCCGCCAGGACAAACTCCAGATCTTATGCATCAGTGGCTTTTGTGGGACCAGATGGTTTTGCACCCATTTGGGATTGAAAAGAAAGTACTCTGAGAACATGCCAATGGCTCAGTGCTCTCTGCCTAGGCACATAGCAGGATAAGTTGTACTAGGCATGCAGAAGCAGGAGAGCATGGCAGATTCCTGCCACCATACAGAGAGATGTTTCCAGGCCGTGCAGTGCTCTGTGTAGCAGATTTGGCTTTAAATGAAACAAAAAGTGTTATGTGTTGCATGTTCATTTTCCTTGTTGGGATGCTGTGTGCAGCTCCTGCCTGGCAGGCCCAGAGCTAACACTGGTGGTACTTCCACCATTTTAAAATTGGAGAGAGGCAGATCCAACATCCAGAGCAGCTGCAACTAAGCTGCTTAGCATTTGAAAAGCTCTTCAAGATAGTAGAGAATTACCGACAATGCAATAGGATGGATTCAGACATAAAAGAACTCTATATGGGTCATAGTGTTAGATAAATGTAAGTAGGCTTGGGAGACAGAAGAGTACAGAAAGTCATAAAATAAAGTTAATGCTTAAAAATGGGTAAAGTCTTTAAAGAGTCAGAATACAGATAGTTATAGTTTAAAAATAAAGAAAAATAAGCCACGTAAAAATGGAAAATTCACGTGAGTCTGAATTCTGTATACTATTGTGCTTTCTTTGAATTTTTTGACTGTAAAGGAGCTAAATGCAGAGAGACATTTCATTGTGTGGGATGGTAAGCAAAACCAGCATGTATATTATAAAGGTATAATGATTCAGAATTTGGGTCTAAGGATATGATGCTTTGGAAAAGAGGTTCCTCTTTTGTTTTCACAGAAGATGAGAACTTGTGGATTGCCGCCAGGCAAACATGGTTTGCTAGACCACACCCTACTGAAAGGTTGCTGGGAACACCCTCAAAAACTTACTTTGCTCAACTCCCGACTGAGGTGAACCTAGAATATAGGATACACCATGAAAAACCTGAATAGCAGTGCCCCCATACAGCATGAAGTAGTTTTGAGAGAAAAAACTATGCCCATATTCCAAAATATTGTTTATAAATATTATTTTGCGTTTAAAAGGGGATATGATATAGATATGGATAATTTGCATTGGTATGGATTTTGCTTTATTGATAAAAATTTAAGGTCAATCTTGTTATATGTCTATATTTCTGCTCTTTATTAATGTATTGTGATTGTGTATTCATTTAAAAATATAACACATAATTTGGAAATATAGGTTGTCAATGGATAATCATTGATAATAGTCAAGTTTGTAGTCATGTTAGTTAGATTTTCTAGACATACAGCGATATATTTAGGCATTCTTCACATCTTTAAAAGACTACAGAATATGGCATTTAAAATGTTTGACTAACTTAGGGCTTTTCATGATAATGAGATATGTCTGCTTCCAGCAGCAAAAAGCTACTAGAAGAAGAAGATGGGCATCTAAGAGGCTCCATATATAGTTGGTTAGCCATTTGGGCAAGAAACTGCTCTTCCCTGGACTTTTATATAAACTGAATATGAAGAATATGTGTAGAGAGAGGACTGGTGAACTTGCCTAAAGGTGAGATGGTCCTTTGGTGTTCCTGATTCATGAAAGAGTCTCTGAGACATTCTTCAAGATACAGAAAAAAGTGACTAAACTATCTTTAAAATTTCCTGTTTTGTGGAAATGTCTGATAGATACTATGGGCCTGTAGGCCAAAGATGGATGCCCCAACAGTACATAAGAACTTTGGGTAACTTGTCCAGGCAACAAGATGTCTCGGTTAATTTTAGAGTTTTGGAAATCGTTTATAATGCACTTCCTGTTTACTTAGGTAATATTATATCCTTCTGGAGTCTTTGATAGAGTTGAAGAATAGATAGTTATAGTTTTCCTTTGTTATGATAAAAGATATAAAAGTTAAATAGATATAAATATTATAACTGTAATTCTTGCTTGATAACTATTTATATGTAATTTTACTACGTTGAAGTTAAAGCCTTCCTTTCCTTTTTAAACAGAAAAGGTGAAATGGTATAAGAGGTCTTTCTGTTTGTGTGTTGCTTTCATTGGTAAATTAATAAAGAAACTGCTAGGCCTTTTAGGGCAGAACTTAGGTAGGCAGAGAAGACAGAATTGAATGCTCAGAGGAAGAAAGCAGAAGCAGAGATCCATCATGGAGCTGCACAGTCAGACATGCTAAATCTTTCCTGGTAAGCCATGACTTTGTGGTGAACACAGATTAATAGAAATGTGTTAAATCGTGATGTGAGAGTTAGCCAATAGGAGGCTAGAGCTAATGGCCAAGCAGTAACTTATTTATTTTTTTAAATTCATTTATTTATTAAAGATTTCTGTCTCTTCCCCGCCACCACCTCCCATTTCCCTCCTCCTCCGCCAAACAAGTCCCCTTCCCTCATCAACCCAAAGAGCAATCAGGGTTCCCTGCCCTGTGGGAAGTCCAAGGACCACCCATCTCCATCCAGGTCTAGTAAGGTGAGCATCCAAACTGCCTAGGCTCCCACAAAGCCAGTACGTGCAGTAGGATCAAAACCCAGTGCCATTGTTCTTGACTTCTCAGTGGTCCTCATTGTCTGCTATGTTCAGCAAGTCCGGTTTTATCCCAGGTTTTTCAGACCTAGGCCAGCTGGCCTTGGTGAGTTCCCGATAGAACATCCCCATTGTCTCAGTGTGTGGGTGCACCCCTCGCGGTCCTAAGTTACTTGCTAGTGCTCTCTCTCCTTCTGCTCCTGATTTGGACCTTGACATTTCTGTCCAGTGCTCCAATTTGGGTCTCTGTCTCTGTCTCCTTTCATCGCCCGATGGAGGTTAATATTCAGGAGGATGCCTATATGTTTTTCTTTGGGTTCTCCTTCTTATTTAGCTTCCCTAGGATCACTAATTATGGGCTCAATTTCCTTTACTTATGGCTAGGAACCAAATATAAGTGAGTACATCCCATGTTCTTCTTTTTGGGTCTGACTTACCTCACTCAGGATAGTGTTTTCTATTTCCATCCATTTGCATGCAAAATTCAAGAAGTCCTTGTTTTTTACTGCTACCTCAGTATCAGCCCGAACACACTGAACCTGATAGAAGAGAGAGTGGGAAGTACTCTACAACACCTGGGCACAGGAGAGCACTTCCTACGTATAACCCCAGCAGCACAGACATTAAGGGCCTCATTGAATAAATGGGACTTCCTGAGACTGAGAAGCTTGTGTAAAGCAAAGGACACTGTCACCAAGACAGAAAGGCAACCCACTGACTGGGAGAAGATCTTCACCAACCCCACAACTGACAAAGGTCTGATCTCCAAAATACATAAAGAACTCAAGAAACTAGACCGTAAAAGGCTAATCAACCCAAGCAGTAATTTAATGAATACTGTTTCTGTGTTGTTATTTTGGGTGTAAGCTCGCCATGCAGCTGGCACAAACAAAAGACCCACTTTCCTTCCAACAGGTTCTGTATGTTTTGTCTTTTGATTATTATAAGCGAGGGGATTTTTTTTTTTTTTGATCCAGTCTATTTGGTGTTCTGTAAGCTTCTTGTACCTTCATAGGTATATCATTTTTTAGGTTGGGAATGTTTTCTTCTAGAATTTTGTTGATTATATTTTCTGTGTCTTTGAGCTAGAATTCTTCTGCTTCTTTCTTTTTTTATTTCTATTTTTTATTTATTTTTTTATATTTAAATTTATTTATTTATTAAGGATTTCTGCCTTGTCCCCGCAACCGCTTCCCATTTCCCTCCCCCTCCCCCGATCAAGTCCCCCTCCCTCATCTGCTCAAAGAGCAATCAGGGTTCCCTGACCTGAGGGAAGCCCAAGGACTGCCCACGTCTATCCAGGTCTCGTAAGGTGAGCATCCAAACTGCCTAGGCTCCCACAAAGCCAGTACGTGCAGTAGGATCAAAAACCCACTGCAATTGTTCTTGAATTCTCACCATTCCTCATTGTCCGCTATGTTCAGCTAGTCCAGATTTATCCCATGCTTTTTCAGACCTAGGCCAGCTGGCCTTGGTGAGTTCCCGATAGAACATCCCCATTGTCTTAGTGTGTGGGTGCACCCCTCGTGGAACTGAGTTCCTTGCTCGTGCTCCCTCTCCTTCTGCTCCTGATTTGGACCTTGAGATTTCTGTCCGGTGCTCCCATGTGGGTCTCTGTCTCTGTCTCCTTTCATGGCCTGATGAAGGTTAATATTCATGAGGATGCCTATGTGTTTTTCTTTGGATTCACCTTCTTATTTGGCTTCTCTAGGAACATGAATTATAAGCTCAATGTACTTTATTTAAGGCTAGAAACCAAATATGAGTGAGTACATCCCATGTTCCTCTTTTTGGGTCTGGCTTACCTCACTCAGGATAGTGTTTTCTATTTCCATCCATTTGTATGCAAAATTCAAGAAGTCCTTGTTTTTTACGCTGAGTAATACTCTAATATGTATATATTCCATACTTTCTTCATCCATTCTTCCGTTGAAGGGCATCTAGGTTGTTTCCAGGTTCTGGCTATTACAAACAATGCTGCCATGAACATAGTTGAGCATATACTTTTGTTGTATGATAGGGCCTCTCTTGGGTATATTCCCAAGAGTGGTATTGCTGGATCCAGGGGTAGGTTGATCCCGAATTTCCTGAGAAACCGAAACACTGCTTTCCAGAGTGGTTGCACAAGTTTGCATTCCCACCAGCAATGGGTGAGTGTACCCCTTTCTCCACAACCTCTCCAGCAAAGGCTATCATTGGTGCTTTTTATTTTAGCCATTCTGACAGGTGTAAGGTGGTATCTTATAGTTGTCTTGATTTGCATTTCGCTGATCGCTAAGGAAGTTGAGCATGACCTTAAGTGTCTTTTGGCCATTTGAAGTTCTTCTGTTGAGAATTCTCTGTTCAGCTCAGTGCCCCATTTTATAATTGGGTTGATTAGCCTTTTGCGGTCTAGTTTCTTGAGTTCTTTATATATTTTGGAGATCAAACCTTTGTCAGTTGCGGGGTTGGTGAAGATCTTCTCTCAGTCAGTGGGTTACCTTTTTGTCTTAGTGACAGTGTCCTTTGCTTTACAGAAGCTTCTCAGCCTCAGGAGGTCCCATTTATTCAATGATGCCCTTAGTGTCTGTGCTGCTGGGGTTATACGTAGGAAGTGGTCTCCTGTGCCCATGTGCTGTAGAGTACTTCCCACTTTCTCTTCTATCAGGTTCAGTGTGTTCAGACTGATATTGAGGTCTTTAATCCATTTGGACTTGAGTTTTGTGCATGGTGATAGATATGGATCTACTTTCATTCTTCTACAGATTGACATCCAGTTTTGCCAGCACAATTTGTTGAAGATGCTCTCTTTTTTCCATTGTATACTTTTAGCTCCTTTATCGAAAATCAGGTGTTCATAGGTTTGTGGGTTAATGTCAGGGTCTTCTATTCGATTCCATTGGTCGACTTCTCTGTTTTTATGCCAATACTAAGCTGTTTTCAATACTGTAGCTCTGTAATAGAGTTTGAAGTCAGGGATGGTAATGCCTCCAGACAATCCTTTATTGTATAAGATTGTTTTGGCTATCCTGGGTTTTTTGTTTTTCCATATAAAGTTGATTATTGTCTTCTCCAGATCTGTGAAGAATTTTGATGGGATTTTGATGGGTATTGCATTGAATCTATAGATTGCTTTTGGTAGAATTGCCATTTTTACTATGTTGATCTTCCCAATCCAAGAGCAAGGGAGGTCTTTCCATTTTCTGGTGTCTTCTTCAGTTTCTTTCTTCAAAGACTTATAGTTCTTGTCAAGTAGATCTTTCACTTCCTTGGTCAGAGTAACCCCAAGATATTTTATGCTATTTGTGGCTATCGTGAAAGGTGATGCTTCTCTGATTTCCCTCTCTGCTTCCTTTTCCTTAGTGTATAGGAAGGCAACTGATTTTTTGGAGTTGATCTTGTATCCTGCCACATTACTAAAGGTGTTTATCAGCTGTAGGAGTTCTTTAGTAGAATTTTTGGGGTCGCTTATGTACACTATCATATCATCTGCAAATAACGAAAGCTTAACTTCTTCCTTTCCAATACGAATCCCCTTGATCTCCTTATGTTGTCTTATTGCTATTTCTAGAACTTCAAGCACTATGTTGAAGAGGTATGGAGAGAGTGGACATCCTTGTCGTGTTCCTGATTTTAGTGGGATGGCTTTGAGTTTTTCTCCGTTTAATTTAATGTTAGCTGTTGGCTTGCTGTAAATAGCTTTTATTATATTTAGGTAGGACCTTTGTATCCCTATTCTCTCCAAGACCTTTATCATAAAGGGGTGTTGAATTTTGTCGAATGCTTTTTCTTCTGCTTCTTCTATCCCTATTATTCTCAGGTTTGGTCTTTTCATGGTGTCTCAGATTTCCTGGATGTTTTGTGTTAAGACATTTTTGGATTTAGTGTCTTCTTTGACCAATGAGCCTATCTCCTCAATAGAATCTTTAGCACCTGAGATTCTTTCTTCTATCTCTTGTATTCTGTTGGTTATAACTGTCTCTGTAGTTCCTGTTTTTTTTTACCCAGATTTTCCTTTTCCAGAGTTCCCTTGGTTTGTGTTTTCTTTATTACCACTATCTCAATCTTCAAATCTTGAGCTGTTTCCGTTACCTGTTTGATTGCTTTTTTGTGGTTTTCTTGGGTTTCTTTATAAAATTTATTCATTTCTTCCAGCTTTTTGTTTGTCTTCTCCTCTATTGTTTTAAGAAGTTTTTTTTTACTTCCTCTTTAAAGTTCTCCATCATTTTCATCAAGTATCATTTAAAGTCATTTTCTTCTATATCTTTTGGGTTAGGATGATCAAGTCTTCTTTTTGTGTGTCTGCTGGGTTCTGGTGGTGTCATGTTGCATTTAGGATGTTGGAGAAGTCCTTATATTGGCACACTCCCATCTCCTCCTTATGTCTTATGTCTCTTATGTTCACCAAGTATTGGTTTCCATGGAGCTCACATGGAACAACACATTGGGGGTTGGGTAGATTGCTGTTTAGTGGACCAGCTCCCTCCTGTTGCTAGGAATGCTGAAGGTATCTGGGGAGGGGGGTCCCTGGCTTTTCTCCCATGTAGAGATTTTTGTGAGTGGAGGATCCGGGGTCCCAGGGCACTGTCATCTCATGTCTTATGTTCATCAAGTATTGGTCTTCATGGAGCTCACAAGGAATGATGCCAGAACTCTGCATTTTGATCAGTAGGTTTTTGCATTGATCTTTGTCTGTCACAAAGTTACATTTCCTTAGTGAGGGTGAAAGACTACACTTATCTATGGGTATGAGGAAAAGCACTTTGAAAGTAGTCAGGAATTATGCTGTTTTAGTAAAAGAGCAGTTGTAGAATCTCCTCCAAGATTCATGACTCCAGCAGGCTGTGCATTCTAGTACCAGACAGGATTTCTCCCTCCTGAGCAGGCTCGAAGTCCAAACTGGGAACTGTTGGTTACAGCTAAGGTATGTGTGTCAGTGCTGCACTATTTGGACTGTCATGCCAGGGCAGAAACTTTTGTTGTTGTTGTGCTCTCATTTTCTTTTGTCTTGGAAACAGGGTATTCTGTCTATATAGCCTTGACTGTCCTGGATTTTACTCAGTAGATCAGGCTAGGCTGGAACTCAGAGTTCACCAGCCTCTGCCTCCAAAGTGCTGAGATTAAAGGCTTTGCACCACCATGCCCAGCTCTGGCCCAGCACACACTGTTAAGTGAAGTGCTCAGGGCTAGCCTCACTGTGAATATTCTACCTCAGCAGATAGTTGAAAGAAGAGAGCGGTCAGGTGTAAAGGTGACAGGAGGATTAGCAAGATCAGGAGGAATGAATACAGGAGAGGTAGGAGAGATTCAGAATCTGGGGCAGGGCATTCACATACTGTGCTAGGCAGTGGGAGACATTGACATGGTAGGACGGCAGCTAACTACAGAAGCAGTTACAACTAGATGGCAAATGCTGTTGGATATAGGGAAGACTTTAGGTGGGATCTGGAAGAGCTGGTCCCTCTGTGAATGGAGACCTAATGCTTTGCTCAATTGGGGGAGCAGCGGGTGTGTGGGAAATATCTTTCATGTACCCACAAAAAAGTATGTGTTAGGTACTGGGAGTCTAAGGCAATAAAGCTTGTTGTTCTGATCCTTGGTATTCAGGAGTCAAACATCACCTGCTACATTTGATAATCCGAGAAGGACACAGTGCCCAGCCACCCATCAAAAGCATCTTTGTCTTTTCCAGTTTTTATTAGTGTATATTAATCATTAAAAGGGAGGCTTTCATTGTGTTACATATATGCACATAAGATAATTTGGTTCTATTTATCCCCATAACTACTCCCTGTTATCCCTCCTCTCCTCCCTTTCCCAATTCCTTCCTACAGCCACAATGCTGCTTCATGTAACTTTAATACACTATGTGTTGGCTTTTAGCTTATTTTTGACCCTTGTGGTTTTCATGAGGGGTATTTGTCTTTCCCAACCTGGCTTATTTTCCGTAAGATCCATCGTCTTTCCTCAACTACTGCAGCCTGTCTTTGCAGCCACGTGAAACCACCTTTAGTACTGGCACCACATTTCCCTTATCAATTTTTCCATGAACTGGCACCTAGGCTGAATCCATGATTTGGGTTCTTTTAGTAGTATGGATAGTCATGCATCTCTGTAGTAAGGTGCTTTTGGTTCCTTTGCTTTAAGTCCATGAGTTAAGTTAGGGCTAGACTATGTGGAAGTCCTATAGTAAATGTTTTGAGACACCTCCATAACTATCTCCGTGATTGTCAGACTGATTTACATATCCTGGTAGAAGCCTTCCTAGCTCCTTCAACCAAGCGCTGCACTTGGCCTTTCCATTCCTTTTTCCTTTATGAGTGTGTGAGTGTGTGTCTTTGTGTGCATGTGTCTATGTGTGTTTGTGTATTTGCATTTTGATGGGGTAGCACAAACATCTTTGATCACAAATCTTCATATACTAGTCTAGTTATTTCCCTGGTTTCAAAGGGAAGCTGCTGTCATTCCTAATAAGCTCCATTAGTGCTCAAGCCCTATGTGATCACTCATAGGCACTATACCAGGGAATGGTAGGCTCTACTACCTTTAATACAGGTGGTAAATGAGTTCAGAGAGGTCAGAGAGCATGCCAGGAGCCAAATCATCTGTTAAAATTCTCTCTGCTCTATTTCCGGGCATCAACCGTTTCATGCCTGTATCCCAAACATGTACTCATAAATGCACCCATGGCTAAGAATTATAGTTATATAAACCCTGATAGCCCCTGCAATCATTGAATTCACTCCACTATATCAACTCCCCTTCTGCCTGTTCTGTCCCCAGTAATTACAGCTATTAGGTGCATGTATAGGCTTCCCAGAATTGGAACATGGCCTGTGTCTCTGTGCTGGGCCGTCCACAGCATTCTGTGCTCTTTAAGATCTGACTTGTGCTACTAAAAAACTGTAAGACATGGAACTTGCCGGCCAACCTCAATCTGTGTCCAGTGGTTTTCTCCTAGGGTTCATTTTGCTTTTCTCTGGTTTTCTCTTGTCTCAGCAAGGGATGCGAGATAACCAAGTATGGCCTGAGCTGCAGGTTATGTAGAGCACATATTGTGCCCAGGAATCTCGCACATTGATCCTCTCTGGTTGATGTGGCCATGGCTGATGGAGAGAGGGGTCCTTTGGAGTTGGATGAGGGGAGGTCTCTTTGATCGGTTCTGTTCTCCTGCCCAAGGAAGTGGGACTGCAAATGTATCACTGTTCTTAAGGCCTTAAGTGCTAGTGTTAGGAGCCAGTGTGTTTGTAGTCCCTGGAACCTCAAAGATGTCCTCTGAGACAGGACTCTTTCGAATCACATTTATGTGGAGGGACTGAGAGCTTATAGGAAATGTTAAAGAAGAGGCTAAGTGTGAAGCATTGCTTCCAGGGGCATCAGCATCTTACATTAAGAAATAGTGATCTGTGGGCTCCATGTGAAGGAATTCTGCCCTGCGGTTTTTTGTGGCACACATAAACAAGTACAAGGAAAACTGGGCTGAAACCAATGTTGCAAAGTCAAAGAGCACACTGTTTGCTTGTTGGTAGGTTGGTACCCATAAACAAAACAAAAGAAAAATGACTGCACAAAGTAGTTAGAACCTAAGGTTTCTATTGCTGAAACAAACCATCAAGGCCTCTTTTGAGATGTGATCTGTGAGTGCTGGTAGGTGCTCCAGGACTGTGTACAGAAAGAGCTGTTTTAAACAGGCCCTCTGTGTTTCTAATATGTGCTTTTTTTTTCTCTGAAAGAATGGACAAAGAGCAGCAGTCAGAGAATTCGAGATCACCCCTGAAGAAAACAAAACTAGTTAAAATCGAGAAAAAGAAACGTATTGGGTCTCCCTTGCCTCAGCAAGCTGAAAAGAAAAGAAAATCATCTTCCCCTAGAGTTGCTGAAGAGGAGATGTTCAAATGTGAATGCCGCTACTGCCAAGCTTGTATGGGGACTACGTCCGGAGTCTCTGTGGGGACCAGGACAGAAGCAACCTCTCATTCACCCTTCTCAGAAAAACTGATACAAGACTTCCATAACCTGACACTCAACCCTCGTTCCACCCAGCCCCCTGTTCTGCCAGAAGCAATGCAGACAAGTGAAAACAAATTGAATTTTCAGCGGAAAAACAAAAAGGGGTTTCAAAAGGTTCTCCCCAAATGGACAGAATAACTTTGGCATTGTCATCCTCATGTGAAGAAGATCAGAACCTACACTATCGTGCGTTTCAACATCACCAATCCCTAGGGTGATATGGTTTTGGTTGCATGGTCAGTAGGAGTATCAGCATCCAGCCTGGTGACAATAATACTTTCAGATGACAAGTTTCAAGTCTATCCCACAAATATAGCTGCCTTTTTCTTAGTAGTTTTGACATCCTCCCTGGGGCATTCTGGGAAGAGATACTCTTTGGCAAGGGCCACCACACAGCAGTAGTTCTATACTCCCAATGATGCTGTTTCCAAAACTTGAACAGGTTTTGACTCCTCCTTCCTTATGTTGTTGCCAATAAAGGTAGAACATTGATGTAGAGTGTATGTCTTTCTGTTTTCAAAACTGTGTCCATTCCATTTTATCGTTTGGAACCCAGAAGAATCACCAGGACTGACTGAGGTTTGCGTTCGTGCATGCGTGTGTGTATGAAATTTTTGTTTCAAATCCATTTTATCAATATGATGAAATATAATTCTTGTTTATCTAAAAATAATCAGAACATATTCTTTATGTAATTAGTCCCCCAGTTGTTTACCATACATGCTACACAACTTGAATACATGTTATAGACTGGAAGCAGGGCACTGGCACTGATACACAGGGTGTTTATACCTCTCTGTCACTGTATCATGCATGTAAATTCATGCAGTGATCACTGCACTCAGGTTTCATCTCTTCTGTCAGAAAAATTTTACTCATGTGAAGGCGTAAGTCACAAACAATGCCACACCAGTTTGGAATTATGATTAATAGGGTGGTATTTATTTAAAGGGGAAAAAACTTACAGATCTCTGTCCCAGACAACAGCCCTCTATGCAACCAGGAAGGGAGTCTAGTCACCAGTGGAGCAGGAAGTGAAGAGAGCAAGGAGAGGGAAGTGGCTGCTTTTTTAAAGGGAGAGAGACCACGCCCCAATGGGCTGGTATCTCAGCGGCTATAGGCTGGAGGAGTGGGAGGACCTCCCGCAACACTCATGCTGGTTTTTTATGATGACACCCAGCAGCGTGCTTCAACTGGGACAGCCATTGCATTGTTTGCTAGTTCCATTATCATTTCATTTCAGCAATGTCATAAAAAAATGGTCGGGGCTGGCCTTTTCCACTCACCACCATACTCTTAATTCTATACACTTGATTGCATATATCAAGATTCCATTTTGTGGGAATATCGCTTATGAGCACGCTGCTTGCCCAACATGTGTGGGCACCTAGATTTTATTCTCCAGCACCACACACACACACACACACACACACACACACACACCTCTCAGTTGCTACTACTTTTCATTGCTGTGTACCATACCATGATATGCGTGTGCTTTCAATTCTTTTTTCCACTCACTTGTTGGGGATTTTGGTTTCCATATTTTGGCTAGCTACTACAAGTAAAGCTTCTATAAGCAGGGAATGCAAAGCTTTGTGTGGAGAGAAGTTTTCTTTAGGGCAAAGATCCCAAAGCACAGTCTCTGGGGGACAGAGGCATTCACTAGGACAAAGACCCTAAACTACAAACCCTGGGTGACATGACAATTATAGATTTTCCTTAGTTTCATTTAAACATCCATCAAAACCACTTGTAAAACTCTGGAGGCCTGATCTGGGTGGTGATGGCATATGTCTTTAATCTCAGCACTCAGGAGGCAGAGGCAAGAGGATCTCTGATTTCGAGGCCAACTTGGTCTACAAAGTGAGTTTTAGGATAGCCAAGGCTGTTACAGAGAGTTACCCTGTCTTCAGAAAAGAAAAAGTAAGAGAAAAAGAAAAAGAAGAAAGGATCTCAGGGGTCCTTCTGTGACCTATATATTAAATATAGGATATAGAATATGAACTGTGGGAACAACACCTGCTATATATATCCAATATGCAAATGTTTTACTAGCCAAATAAAAATACTGCCCCCTTTTCCTTCAGTAACTGTGGGAGACTGAACAAACATGGCAGCATATGCTATACGCTATAAGTTTAGAATATTGGAAGTGCAAGAAAATAAAAAGCTTGATCTAGAGACAAATCAATTTTGTAGTGTTCACATGACATCAGAGGGCTCTGAGTTCAGTCTCTATTAAGTCAATGAAACAAATAAAGAATCCCAAAATTTTATGAAGTTATATACAATCAAAATTAAACCATTAGAAGTTATTCATGTTTGATATATGTAGAACAAACACACACACATACACACACACACACACACACACTCACATTTCACTGGGGCAATGCATACCCCTAATCTGGTTCCATATACTTGCTGTGCTATTGTAAATTTCACGTCCCCCTTTACTGGACTCTACTGAGTGACAATTACAGAGAGAGACAATTTAAAATGCATCCTATCAAGGAAGATATATTATTCACTGCTGCAACATTTTTGCCATTGTTTTTTATTTAATTTATTTAATTTATTTATTTCTGTCTCTTCCCCACCACCGCCTCCCATATCCCACCCCCTCCCCCAATCAACTCCCCCTCTTTCATCAGCCAGAAGTGCAATGTACACACATGCAAGTGTTGGCATGTGTGTGCTCATGTGATTTCGTTTTAGGTATAGGGCCCGGTGAGATTTCCACCATCCATGCTGGCATGTCAACTGATGTTGTCATTGTGTAGGTCTTGTTTAGGTGACCACAGTGTTAAGATTTTTATGGGTTCAGCTTCCCTGGCACATATAGAAGACACTTTTTCTTCGCAGATGTCCTGGTCCTCTGGACCTTACAATCTTTCTTCCCCATGTTTCAGAATATTCCCTAAGCCTTTGGCATAGGGGTTGTGTTGTTGATGTATTTGTTGGGGATGTGCCCCCACAATCATTCTCCCTGTTTTCCCAAGTGTGCATTCCTGTAATAGCCTCCCTCTGCTGCAAAGCGAAGCCCCTTCGATGAAGGGTGAGATGTACTATGCTCATCTATACACATAAGGATAAGTGTTTAGAATGCGCTTGGAAAGTGTCCTGGTCTAGGAAGTGGCAGTAGTGGGCTGCCCTCTAGTACCCATGCCCTCACTATATTCTAACACTTTGCTGGTTTGTTTTGTCTTTCATGTTTTTTTTTTTGTTTTTATTCTTCTCATTGTATATTGTTGTACTAGGTTTTAGGACTCTTTGTTTCCTTGTTTTTTGAAAAAGGGTTTCTCTGTAGTTTTGGAGCTTGTCCTGGAACTAGCTCTTATAGACCAAGTTGGCCTTGCACTCACAGAGATCTGACTGCCTCTGTCAGATCAGGCTAGATCTAGACCTAGATAGAGGTGGGCGGTCCTTGGGCTTCCCACAGGTCAGGGAACCCTGATTGCTCTTTGAGCAGATGAGGGAGGGGGACTTGATCGGGGGAGGGGGAGGGAAATGGGAAGTGGTTGTGGGGAGGAGGCAGAAATCCTGAATAAATAAATAAATTAAAAAAAACTAAAATCAATCAAAAGAAATGGAGAAGGACCCTTTATACTCATAACAGGAGCAATACACCAGGATGAAGTCTCAATCCTTAATATCTGTGCCCCTAATATAACAGCACCCACATATGTAAAAGAAACATTACTAGAACTCAAATCACACATCAAAACCCACACTGTAATAGCAGGAGATTTCAACACTCCTCTCTCACCAATGTACAGGTCAAACAGACAGAAACTTAACAGAGATATAAGAGAACTAACAGATGTAATGAAGACATTAGACTTAACAGACATCTATAGAACATTCCACCCAAACAGAAAAGAATATACCTTCTCCGCATCTCATGGAACCTTCTCGAAAATTGATCACATACTCGGTAATAAAGCAAACATTCACAGATACAAAAACATTGGAGTAACCACCTGTGTCTTATTGGATTACCATGGAGGAAAGTTAGAATTTAATGACAATTCCATCCCCAGAAAGCCTACAAACTCATGGAAACTGAATAGTCAACTACTGAACCACCTTTTAGTCAAGGAAGAAATAAAGAATGAAATTAAATTAAATTGAATTCCTTGAATTCAATGAAAATAAAGACACAACATGCTATAACCTGTGGAACACTGTGAAAGCATTGCTAAGAGGAAAGTTCACAGCACTAAGTGCCCACATAAAGAAAATGGAGAAAGCTCACATTAGAAACTTAATAGCACACCTAAAAGCTCTAGAAAAAAAGCAGACTCACACAGGAGGAGTAAAAGACCGGAAATAATCAAACTTAGGGCTGATATCAACAAACTAGAAACACAGAAAACAATCCAAAGAATCAATGAAACAAAGAGCTGGTTGTTTGAGAAAATGAGCAAGATTGACAAACCCTTATACACACTAATCAAAAGGTGGAGAGAGAACACTCAAATTAACAAAATCAGAATTGAAAAGGGGGACATAACAACGGACACTGAGGAAATACAGAGAATCATTAGGTCTTATTACAAAAGGCTGTATGCCACAAAATTGGAAAATGTAAGAGAAATTGACATTTTTTAGATAAGTACCATATACTAAACTTAAATCAAGACCAGGTGAACAATTTAAATAGACGTATAAGTCACAAGGAAATATAAGCTGTCATCAAAAACCTCTCCCCCCCCCCAAAAAAAGCCTAGGACCAGATGGTTTGAATGCAGAATCCTACCAAAACTTCCAAGAAGACCTATGTGTTCTACAAAATAGAAACAGAAGAGTCATTGCCAAACTCTTTTTATGTAGCTACAGTCACCCCGATACCAAAACCACACAAAGACTCAACCAAGAAAGAGAATTACAGACCAATCTCACTCATGAACATTGACACAAAAATTCTAAATAAAATACTGGCAAACTGAATCCAAGAACAAATCAAAAAAAATCATACATCATGATCAAATAGGCTTCATCCCAGAGATGCAGGGCTGCTTCAAAATATGCAAATCTATTGATGTAATCCATCATATAAATAAACTGAAAGAAAAAAACCATATCATCATATCATTCCATGCTGAAAAAGCATTTGACAAAATTCAGCACCCCTTTATGATAAAGGTCTTGGAGAGATTAGGGATACAAGTATCATATCTAAATATAATAAAAGCAATATACAGCAATCTGAGAGCTAACATCAAATTAAAAGGAGAGAAACTCAAAATCATTCCACTAAAATCAGGAACAATACAAGGTCTACAGAGCTAGTTCCAGGACAGACTCCAAAGCCACAGAGAAACCCTGTCTCGAAAAACCAATAAATAAATAAATAAATAAATAAATAAATAAATAAATAAATAAATAAAAAGAATCAATAGACCTTCTATACACAAAGGATAAAGAAGCAGAGAGGGAAATCAGAGAAACTTCTTTCATAATAGTCACAAACAGTATAAAGTATCTTGTGGTAACAATAACGAAGAAAGTGAAAGATCTATTTGACAAGAACTTTTAGTGTTTGAAGAAGGAAATTGAAGAGAATACCAAAAAATGGCAGGATCTTTAAATGATAATCAACTTTATATGAAAAAACAAAAAACCTAGGATAGCCAAAACAATCTTATATAATAAAGGAACTTCCAGAGGCATTACCATCCCTGCCTTCAAGCTATTACAGAGCTTCAGTAATGAAAACAGTTTGGTATTGGCATAAGAAAAAGAGACGCTGACCAATGGAATCTAATTGAAGACCGGGTATTAATAAACACACCATTGAACACGTGATTTTGACAAAGAAGCTAAAATTATACAATGGAAGAAAGAAATCATCTTTAACAAATGTTGCTGGCACAACTGGATGTCAACCTGTAGAAGGATAAAAATAGATCCATATCTATCACCATGCAGAAACGTCAAGTCCAAATGGATTAAAGATCTCAATATAAATCTGACCACACTGAACCTGATAGAAGAGAAACTGGGACATAACTTGCAATACATGGGCACTGGAGACGACTTCCTATGTATAATCCCAGTAGCACAGACAATAAGAGCAACAATAAATAAATGGGACCTCCTGAAACCGAGAAGCTTCGGTGAAGCAAAGGACACTGTCATTAAGACAAAAAGGAAACCTACTGAATGGTAGAAGATCTTCACCATCCCCCCATCAGATAAAGGTCTGATCTCCAAAATATATAAAGAACTCAAGAAACTAGATATTACAATTCTAAATAACCCAATTCACAAGTGGCGTACTGAACTGAACAGAGAATTCTCAACAGAAGAAATTCAAATGGAAAAAGATACATAAGGGCATGTTCAACTTCCTTTGCTATCAGGGAAATGCAAATAAAAACTAATTTGAGATACCATCTTACACCTGTCGGAATGGCTAAAATCAAAACCATAAATGATAACCTATGCTGACACTCATCCATTGTTGGTGGGAATGTAAACCTGTGTCACCTCTTTGGAAATCAGTGTGACAGTTTCTCATTAAATTTGGAGTCAAACTACCTTAGGATCCAGCAATTACACTCTTGGGAATACACCCAAGAAATGCCCAATCATACTATAAAAGCATTTGTTCAACTATGTTCATAGCAGCATTATTTGTAATAGCCAGAACCTGGAAACACACTAGTTGCCCTTCAGTGAAAGAATGGATAAAGAAAGTGTCACATCAACACATTAGTACACTAATCAGTGATAATAAAAATGACATCTTGAATTTTGCATGCAAATGGATGGAAATAGAAAACACTGTCCCAAGTGAGATAACCCAGACCCAAAAATACAAATGCGGTATGTACCCACTCATTAGTGGATTCTAGCCATAAACAAAGGACATTGAGCCTCTAGTTTGTGATCCTAGGAAAGCTAAGCAATAAGGTGAAACCAAAGAACAACATACATAGGTTCTCCTGGAAATTGCAAGCAGAGATGATCGTCAGGCAAAAGTTGGGAGCATGGGCTCACACTCTGCCACTGGTTTGTGCTGTGTGTCTTTCTGCTGCTCTTTCTCTTTGGCCTTCGCTGATCGCAATGGAAGAAGAAATTGCCGTGCTCCTCATTGACAATGACTCTGGCATGTACAAAGCTGGCTTTGCTGGCGACGATGCCCCCAGGGCCATGTTCCCATCCATTGTCAGGCGCCCCCGACACCAGGGCATCATGGTGGGCATGGGCCAGAAAAAGTCGTATGTGGGAGACGAGGCCCAGAGAAAGAGAGGTATCTTTTTTTTTTTTTTTTTTTTTTGAGTGAAAGCTCATGATTTTATTGTCTTCATAACAAGGTCAGCTTAAAACTGAATCATTTGGCCCTTTCTCTTCTTATCACCACCCAGTTCAAAATGCTTGCATCTCTTAATAGCCAGCATCCTCTTCGATCACTGGAAGAGAGGTACCTTGACCCTGAATTACCCCATCGAGCACGGCATCATCACCATTTGGGAAGACATGGAGAAGATCTGGCATCACACCTTCTACAACAAGCTGCGTGTGGCCCCTGAGGAGCACCCGGTGATTCTAACTGAGGCCCACCTGAACCCCAAAGCGAACAGAGAGAAGATGATGCAGATAATGTTTGAAACCTTCAACACCCCAGCAATGTACGTGGTCATTCAGGAGGTGCTGTCCCTGTAAGCATCTGGGCGCACCACTGGCATTGTTATGGACTCTTGTGACGGGGCCACACATACAGTGCCCATCTATGAGGGTTTAGCCCTTCACCACGCCATCTTGTGTCTGGACCTGGCTGGCCAGGACCTGACTACCTCATGAAGATCCTGACTGAGAGGGGCTACAGCTTAACCACCATGGCTGAGCAGGAAATCATGCATGACATTAAGGAGAAGCTGTGCTATGTTGCCCTGGATTTTGAGCAGGAAATGGCCACTGCTGCATCATCCTCTTCCTTGGAGAAGAGCTATAAGCTCCCTGTTGGCCAGGTGGTCACCATCAGCAATGAGTGGTGCTGGTGTCCAGAAGCTCTCTTCCAGCCTTCTTTCCTGGGCATTAAGTCCTGTGGCATCCACATGACTACCTTCAACTCCATCATGAAGTGCAACATGGACATCTGTAAGGACTTTTGTTGTAGGAGCTGCGGGGCTGCATTCCACCACCCAGCTCCCGCCACCGGCTAGCTTTACCTGAAATAACAACACACAAATTGTATTCTTTTAAACACTGCTTGGCCCATTATATCTAGCCTCTTCTCGGCTAACTCTCGCACCTGGACTAGCCCATTTCTAATAATGTGTGTAGCACCCCAAGGTGCGCTTACCAGGAAGACTCTAGCCTACGTCCATCCTGGGTTGGAGTTCATTGCGTCTGCCCTGGAGAGGGGAGCATGGCCTCTGAGCTCACTTCCTCTTCCTCCCAGCATTCTGTTCTGTTTACTCCACCCACCTATGTTTTAACCTATGAGGGCCAAGCAGTTTATTTATTAATTAACCAATGACCTTCCTCCATCTTTCAACTCCATGATGAAGTGCGACGTGGACATCTGTAAGGACCTGTACGCCAACACAGTGTTGTCTGGTGGTACCACCATGTACCCAGGCATTGCCGACAGGATGCAGAAGGAGATCACAGCCCTAGTGCCCAGCACGATGAAGATCAAGATCATTGCTCCCCCTGAGAGCAAGTGCTCAGTCTGGATCTGCAGCTCCATCCTGGCCTCACTGTCCACCTTCCAGCAGTTGTGGATCAGCAAGCAGGAATACGAAGAGTCGGCCCCTCCATCGTCCACTGCAAATGCTTCTAGATGGACTGAGCAGGTGCCAGGCATCTGCTGCATGAGCTGATCCTGAAGTATCAATTTGCCCCGGCAAAGGTACATACCTCATGCTAGCCTCATGAAAGTGGAATAAGCCTTTGAAAAGAAATTTGTCCTTGAAGCCTGTATCCAATATTAGCACTGGATTGTATAACTTGTTGCTGATCTTTGGCCTTGTATTCAAGTTAACTGTTCCATTGGTACATGTTTAATGCCCTGTATAAATCTTGATTTAGTCCTTAATCATGTGGTTTGGTCACTTGGTGGCTGGGGAGAGTGAGAGCATGCTGTGGAAGAGAAATCCCCCGCCTGGTGGATATGTGAACACCATGCAGTGATCTGTGCAGGGTATTAACTGACTGCTGACTTCCAGGATTTCTTGAGGCTAGTTACCACTTCCGTCTTGCCAGTTAACAGCATGGGAAAGTCCTAGCCTTAGGACCCAGTTCTGGTGTTTTCCCTCCTGACCGCTGTGGGTTGTTACTTGCCTTGAGTTGGGAATGTTTGCATTGACACCTGTAGTTAGGTACCAATTTGATTTTAATTTTAGAGTTTGTATCTGTCAAGCAAGAGCCCTGATTTAACTCTCCAGAAAGAACAAGCAAAAGCAAAAATAAAAACAGGGCTCAGGTTCCCCTAGTGTCACCTGTTAGCCCTTGAAGCCTTTCTTTATAGCCCATTTCCATTCCTTTCTGATGTTTGCCAATGCGAAGAATGTTTCTCTGCAAGGCACTTACTTCACCACCACCACATGTGGATAAGATCCAGAGTGAGAAATAGGAACCAATGAACAGAGCACCTACAGAGCAAGACCAGAAAACTGCCAGGAAACATTTCAAGCATTATGACTCCAGAGGCCTGGGTCCACCTGCAATATCACAAAGATTAAAAGACAAGACAATATGCCTCCTCCAGAGGCCAGCCACTGTGTTGCAATAGGCCCCAAGGAAAGCAATTTAGTTGAAACAGAAGACAAGGACTGGAAAGCAGAAGCTATAATATCTTCATAAATCTTAAAGAGGATGCAAATAAATGTATTAATAAAGACCATAAAATACAAATGGTTGAATAAAATATTAAAAATATTTCAAGACAATGAAGTAGAACTTAACAAAGAAGTAGAATAGCTAAGAAAACCCAAACTGAAATAATACTGAAAATGAAACCTCAGAATCAAACAAAAACTTCAGAGGCAACACAAACTGATTAAAAGACAAAGAAGGAAACCAATTTCCACCAAGAGCATTGATCCAAAAATATTCAATAAAATACTCAAAAACCAAATCCAAGAACATATCAAGAACACCATTCAACATGATAAAGAGGGCTCCATAACAGAGAAACAGGGACGGTTCAACATATGAAATTCCATCAATGTAAACAACCACTAAAAGAAAAATCCACATTATTATCTCAATAAATGCTGTAAAAGCCTTTGACAAAATCAAACACCAACACCCTTACATGACAAAAGCTTTAGAGAGATCAGTGATACAAGGGACATATCTAAACCTAGTAAATGCAATATACACCAAGTCAATAGCCAACATCAAATTAAATGGAGAGAAATTCAAAGCAATTTCACTAAAATTAGAGACAGACAAGGCTGTCCACTCTTCATATCTATCCAATATAATACTTGATGTTCTAGCTAGAACAATAAGAGAACAAAATGAGATCAATGGGATTCAAATTTGAAAGAAAGAAGTCAAAGTATCATTACTTATAGATGATAAGATGGTATACATAAGTCACCTAAAAAATTGTACCAGAGAAACCCTACATCTGATAAAGAACTTCAGTGAAGTGACTGCATGCAAAATTAACTTTAAAAAAGTAGCCCTCATATGTACAAACAATAAACAGTCTGAGAAAGAAATCAGGGAAACAATACCCTTCACAATAGCCACAGACAATATAAAGTAACTTTCTGAAAAGAGCACCAATAGTGTAGAGCACCAACAGCGTAGGCACTAAGATATACAATAAATGGGACCTCATGAAACTGAAACGCTTCTGTAAGACAAAGGATATAGTCAATAGTATAAAATATCAGCCTATAGAATGTGAAACAATCTTCACCAACCCCACATCTGACAGAAAACTGATATTCAAAATACAAAAAGAAATCAAGAACTAGACATTAAAAAATAACTCAATTAAAAATGGTGTACAGATCTAAACAGAGAATTCTCAATGGAGGAATATGAAATGGCCAAGAAACAAAGAATTTTTCAACACCTTTAGCTATCCGTGATTTAAAAATTAATGTATTTGAGATTCCATCTTATACTTGTTAGAATGGCTAAGATCAAAAACACTAATGCGAGTCTACACTGAAGATGATGAGGCAGAAGGGGAAAACTCTTCCTCTGCTGGTGGGATTGTCATCTTTTACAGCCACTTTGGAAAATTGAGACTTGATCTTGATCTATCTCAAGACTTCCTGGGCATGTACCCAAATGATGCCTAAGCATACCACAACAACACTTGCTCAACTATGTTCATAGCAGCTTGTACATGGATGCTTCTCTCCCACTCACCAGTGATGTGAGCCCACAGGTAAGAGACCATTGGATAGACTCATGGGAATTTGTACACTCCATATGAGAAACTCCACTTGGACAACATAGGGAAGACTTGTATTTTGCATAGTCATTGTCAATTAAGTAGAAATCTTGTGAAATCGTGACATTTCTCCCTTCCATAATATTCCAACAGTGTATAAATCATTCTTGAAACCTGACTTTTCCTGTATGAGCAACCTTTTTCCACACTGTGAAGCCCTGGTGGGAAAGTATTCACTCAGCCAAACTTTTGTTCTAATGGTCAAATCTTTTTGTTTATCTCCCACAACTATCCTTACTGACAGGATTTATTGACAAGAAAGGAGTCCTAAGCAGGAGGCACTGGACAGAGACAATTTGTCTGTTCTTTTTGATAAACAAGTCTGCATAGCCCTAAATTCTCTAGCATCAGACTCAGGAAGATGTAATCTACTGGCCTTTTGCTCTAAGGTAACAAGCTATTAATATTCTATATTTACTCCTCACCTTGGTTTCAATTAACATAAGATCATAGCCCCAGGAAATTAACTGTTTATGCCCTTACCCCTAGAGATAATGGAATAAGGCTTGAGTCACTAAGCCAGTCCCAGAGGAAAAATTCCCTTCTCACCTGGGTGCAGTAGGCACCCCATTAGATCTGAAAGCAAAGTCTCCAAAGAGATTTGCATTAATACAGCCAGCTAGATTCTGATGCAAATGAAGCACTTTTGTCTTTGTCCCAGGCCCACAGGTTACTAAGGTTACCAAGGCTGTGTTCCCAGGCACCCAGCAAGGGAGCAGAAATGCTCAGAAAGTGCAAGAGCACTGCTGTGTTTTTCTACAATTATTAATCACAAACTTCTAGTTTAACTAGTTATGCTTAAGAAATGTAGTCAGCACACAAAAACTTCCTTTCAAAATTTTGTATTGAATCAAAGTCCCATTCTTAACTAATCCTCCCAGTAACTACTGAGGAGCTCTACACCCATGTGTCTTCTTAGAAGAAAGGCACCTCCTTGCCAGGTTCAACTGGTCATTGCGGTTATGTGAAATGCATGCTTATTAACTGTTTGTATACAAACTGAAAACCATGTGGGATGATTAAAACTATGAAGTAAAAGCCCTATCACCGACTCCATCCAGTCTCTTCTGAAAACCCGTCATTTGTGAAAGTTCGTGTCTGGCCTTCCAAAAGAAAATGCCTCTGAGTTCAATATTAAAGCTTGCTTTGGCAGATAGATTCCATATCAGGCAGCCCTTTAGGAAAATGCCAGCAGAGAGGGTGAAAGCTCTAGTTGGGTATATGATGTCACCACCACTAACTAGATTCATTTGCCTCCAAATGTGGTCGATTGAGTCCCATATCCCCAATCCTGCATTTACTAGTTGGTGTCTTCTGTTGAACTTTCTGGAAAGTCCAAGGCAGAGGTAAGAAGCTGAGAGGCAGAGGGACCCTTTGCTCCTCAGGGGCCTCTACAGGTCTCAGGTACACAGGTCACCCTATTCATACCAGCTCCCTGATGATAGGTCTTTTCTTCCCCTCCTGTGTGTCCCATTGCAGGCCTTCCCACCTCCTCCTTGCTTGCAATGAAGACTAAGGACTCTGTCCTCTGGGACCTGTTAGGAACCTCCAAGATTTATTGAGTGCTTCCAAAGAACCTCCTGACACCTCACACTAAAGCTTCCTCTGTCATACTCCCTGCACAGCCTGAGAGGGCACTCACAATGACTTTGAGGCCTTTGCTGTAGTCATGAAACCTACTGCCAGACCCACCCACAAGCCATCTGAATCTCAAAAGTCTCACTGTTAAAGTGGGTGATCTTAAGGATTTCAGTTTGAATGTTTGTTTGCTTGTTTTCTTTCTGAGTGTTTGTTGTTTTGAGACAGGGTCTCATGTAGCTTTGGCTGTCCTGAAACTCGCTCTGTAGATCATGCTGGCCTCAAACTTACAGATAAGTACCTGCCTCTGTCTCCTGGGTGCTGGAATTAAATGTGTGTACCACCATACCTGGCTTCAATGTGAATCTTTGTATGTGCACTAAGCCTTCATTGCTACCCTGCCTTCTGGTAAGTTTTGGTGTGGTATAAAGACTTGCCCAGTGACATAGAACAAAATAATCCCTGCTTGATTTCTACAGCACCTCTCTGCTTGCATTAATCTGTTATCTAACTAGGCAAAGCAGAGCAGTAAGGGGACACAGTGGTTACTGCATTTCCCATTGCTCTTTAGATGTCCTTTCACACCTTGGGTCACTTTTAGACCTACTTTACCCCACTTATTGTCTTCTGTTAAAATGTCTGCCCTTTTGCGCTACCATCCCACACCAATTACTTTCAGAAAATTGTGTTTAAAATGCCAAGTAATGCTTGTCCTTCTGCGACAGATCACAGGAAGCTGTCTCTCCCTCCAGCCCTGGGATATAAAGCCCCATTTATCACTGTTCAATAATTTTAAGTGCTGTTAAATTCTGAAACTGTTAGTGCAATCTGGAGATTTCCTTGACTCTACTGTAAATGTCCTTTGAATGTTCTCTTCATGTGATTCAGACTCCCAATCCCGGACTTCTGCCTGTCAGCCTTATGCGGTTCCCATTCAGAAGCCTACCATAATGCCTTGGTTGTACCCTGGTGTCTTGGAACAGTGCACAGATGCCTTGTGTAGACTGCAATGCACAAACATATATGTGCCAGCTCCAGTTCCAGAAGGTGCTCTACCTGCCAGGGTATTTTCAAATATCTTTAAGATATTTATGTCAGGGTTTGTATTTTGCCATTGCAGCCCTGGATATACACCTCAGAAGGCTCTACAGCCATTTCTTCCATGTCAGAGGGCAACACTTGCCCTGGTGGCCCAGCGGGATGGCTGTCATTGGTACACTCCACAACATTCCATTAGCATGAAAGGTTTGAAGTCACTGATGCAAAGACATTTGCTGCATCCCCATTCCTGCTGTATGAGCTGGCAGCTTGCTTCTCTTTCTGGGTCGGCTTGCCCTCTGCTGTTGTAATGTTAGGTCCATTAGAAGAACATCCATTGTGGTTTGTTCTTGCCAGTTTGGGGTCTGGGATTTTGTTTTTTCGTGACACCCTGGGCTAAGCTGGTAGTTTGAAGAGGAGATGGCACCTGAGACAGCAGCTCATGGAGCAGCATCTGCTGTCCCTGCAGAGGCAGCAGCCCTTGTTGTAGCACCAGTGACAGCAAGGGGCAGTGGAAGAGTTCTTGGACCACACAGGCTGAGGCAGAAATGATGGGGAACAGGAGGAGAGGATGGAACAAGGAACAACAGAAAGGCAGAGGACGCAGAGCACTGATGCTGAAGAAAGACAGAAGGCTGAGAAAAGCCAGGGGTAGAAAAGGGTGGTATCTACCTCCCTGAAAGTGTTTGAGGACTCTGGAAGGGCATTCTGGAAAGGCCAAAGGTCTTGGCATTCTAGGTCTTGCACCTGTGACAAGAACTTCTCTCAGGGGACAAGGGTCCCAACACTGAAGACCCTAGAGCCTGGATGTTCGGCTCAAGTACCTGAGCATTCTAAGGAAGAAATGTAAAACTTGGGAGGGCTCCCTACTTCTGCTCCACACTGCTGCTGGAAATCAGGGATTGTAAAGGCTCAAATGTCCCACAGACACCGGACATTAAATCCTTGAGGAATAAGTCTCCAGCAAAAGTGTTGGCAGTCAAGAGTCTCTGGATTTTTAAGCATTAAAGAGAATTTAGTACTATTATTCTGTTTAATGGAAACTATATTAAACTTCACACTAACATTTCTTTATATCCATATATTAGTTCTTATCTCAACACTCACAAAGAAAGCCACCATTTGAAGTAGATGGCAATTAACACCGGAACCTCTAATGGTCAGAGAATAAGAGACTTGGAGGCCCCCAAGACCGCAGAATGGGTCATCTAAAGCATGAATCTGTCCATTCCAAGTCTCAGGGACCAACAGGGAAGAAAGGAAGGAACAATTGTACAAGTCAGGAGCGGGCCTTGTTGAGTTCCTGAAAGAACATCCCCATTGTCTCAGTGTGTGGGTGCACCCCTCATGGCCCTGAGTTCCTTGCTCGTGCTCTCTCTCCTTCTGCTCCTGATTTGGACCTTTGGGTTGTAGTCTGGTGCTCCAATGTGGGTCTCTGTCTCTGTCTCCTTTCATCGCCTGATGAAGGTTAATATCCAGGAGGCCAGCTGGACTGGGTCTGAATAAGCATGTGATAAAACCGGACTCACTGAACATAGTGGACAATGAGGACTGCTGAGAAGTCAAGATCAATGGCACTGGGTTTTGATCCTACTGCACGTACTGGCTTTGTGGGAGCCTAGGCTGTTTGGATGTTCACCTTACTAGATCTGGAAGGAGGTCGGAGGTTTTTGGACTCCCCACAGGGCAGGGAACCTGGTTTCCTCTTTGGGCTGATGAGAGAGGGGCAGTTGATTGGGGGAGGGATATGGGAGGCGGTGGTGGGGAAGAGACAGAAATCTTTAATAAATAAATAAATTAATTAAATTAAATTAAAAAAAAGAAAAAAAAAGTCAGGAGCGGTGGATGTTTGTCAAGAAATTCCATTTGCGGGACATGACAGCACTGTTGCCCATATGAATTCCATGGCAGCTGTGCCCACATGCACAACACATACACAAGATCAAACCAGGAAAAGCTTAGCATGGATTAGGAAGCAGCTCATGAATTTACAAGCCTAGCTGAGGAGCTCTTAGCAAGTGATTGTTATTGGGGAAGAACACACCTTTGTAAGGGTTTTGGCTCCTGAGAAGTGACCCATGCGCCAATAGACATTCTTAAAGCCATGCAAACACAGGCAGCATTACATGGTCTTACGAGGATGTTAAAAATTACGTGTAGTTGGGAGGGAAATATGGCAGGAAGGGAAGAACAGCAATTTCATGATGGGATTGATCAGAGAAAATTCTATACACGTGTGAAATTATTGAATGATAAAAGTGGTTAAAGGCCATTGACACTGAGCCTAATGATGCGTTCTCAATCAGATTCCGTGTGGAATCAGGAACGAGGAAGCTACAATGAGTTGTCTTCCAGCCACTGCACATAGGCCATAACATTTACCTGAACACTGACACACAGAAAAATAAATAAATGTAATTTCAATTTCTTAAAAATATATTGAACATTACACTAATTTAGGAATATATTCTTGTATTTGTGGACAAGATTACTTCACAGGAAAGCTTATGCTTGGAGAAATTAACAGATTTCAAAATTCTTTCATTTTCTTTTTTTCCCCCAATTTCATTTTTTATTTTTTAATTAATTAATTTATTTATTAAAGATTTCTGCCTCCTCCTCGCCACCACCTCCCATTTCCCTCCCCCTCCCTCATCAGCCTGAAGAGCAGTCAGGGTTCCCTGCCCTGTGGGAAGTCCAAGGACCTCCCACCTCCTTCCAGGTCTAGTAAGGTGAGCATCCAAACTGCCTAGGCTCCCACAAAGCCAGTACGTGCAGTAGGATCAAAACCCAGTGCCATCGTTCTTGACTTCTCAGCAGTCCTCATTGTCCGCCATGTTCAGAGAGTCCAGTTTTATCCCATGCTTTTTCAGACCCAGGCCAGCTGGCCTTGGTGAGCTCCCAATAGATCAGCCCCACTGTCTCAGTGGATGGGTGTACCTCTTGCGGTCCTGAGTTCCTTGCTCGTGCTCTCTCTCCTTCTGTTCCTGATTTGGACCTTGGGATTTCATTCCAGTGCTCCAATGTGGGTCTCTGTCTCCTTTCATCGCCTGATGAAGGTTAATATTCAGGAGGATGCCTATATGTTTTGCTTTGGGTTCATCTTCTTATTTAGCTTCTTTAGGATCACGAATAGGAGACCACTTCCTACGTATAACCCCAGCAGCACAGACATTAAGGGCATCATAGAATAAATGGGACCTCCTGAGACTGAGAAGCTTCTGTAAAGCAAAGGACACTGTCACTAAGACAAAAAGGCAACCCACTGACTGGGAGAAGATCTTCACCAACCCCGCAACTGACGAAGGTCTGATCTCCAAAATATATAGAGAACTCAAGAAACTAGACCATTAAAGGCTAATCAACCCAATTATAAAATGGGGCACTGAGCTGAACAGAGAATTCTCAACAGAAGAAATTCAAATGGCCAAAAGACACTTAAGGTCATGCTCAACTTCCTTAGTGATCAGGGAAATGCAAATCAAGACAACTTTAAGATACCATCTTACACCTGTCAGAATGGCTAAAATCAAAAACACCAATGATAGCCTTTGCTGGAGAGGTTGTGGAGCAAAGGGTACACTCATGCATTGCTGGTGGGAATGCAAACTTGTGCAACCACTTTGGAAATTCTTTCATTTTCGACATGTGGCTAAAGCTATGTCAAATGGGTCTGCTTTGTGCAAATAACTGAGGAAAGTCACACACAGGCTAAGTATTTTTCTTTTTACAAAATAACATAGTATACGAATCTCTTGAATAATTTTACTCATATAGCATCTGTATCATGATGATATTATTTGATTTAGACATGAAATATTTCATTATTTTTTCACTTCTAGAGTATTTCTCCGTTAAAGAAAAACTTTACATTAAATATTAAGTGCAACATCTTGGGCATTGCCTCTGATGCAGTTAATTTTCCACTTTAACTTATTATAACGAGATAAGTCAGGAAACATTTGCAAGAGTCACCGGAAATAGATCCAGCCAGTGATGTGTGTTAACACTTCTTTGTCTGGGCGTGCCCTTTGCTTGCTATATCCAGCTACATTTTTGTAGACAGTTTAATTGAAAAGTGTTTAAAGAAAGTACTATATCTGACCATGAAGAATTCTCTTAGACAATAAAGCAATACTGAAAACTAGGAAAAAATAATTGAACTCTGACAAATATATGTCTAAAATCCTACCAACCATCTTTAATATAGTAAATGGTCAAGATGATCTCTATAATAGTATATGAAGAATATTCAGGAATAATACTATCAAATATAACAAACTAATTATTTGTGGAAAGAGTGCATGGGGGAAGATATAAGGAAATGAAGCAAGAAAACACTTTTAGACAGTTTCTGCACACTTCTTTTTGGTTAACCCTTACACCAACCCCTCCTTTTCCCATTCCCATTATTCCACAAGATGCTTGAGCCGTTCTGACACCATGATTTCTGCTCTCCACTTTGGTGTTATCAGTATTGTGCTCTTTTCTGTCCTTCGTGCAATCTTCTCCAAACTCAAGGTTGTGTTTCTAGTTTCTTGGGTCCCAAATGGACTCTAAGATAAGCACACAAAGCAAAATAGTCAAAGCTAGGACCCACATAGGAGGGAAAAAATGTCCTTTTGGAGGTGGGGTGACCTTACTCAGTATAATTTGTTTCCAGTTCAATTCATTGACTTTCAAATAGTCTTATTGAGGAATGATTTAAATCATGTTAAGGTATGTCTGTGGGGTTATCTCAATTGTTAGTGAATGCAGTAAGCTCCAACCCATTGTCACTCCCTGGGCTAGGCGTCTAGAATGCATATGTGAAGTGGAAAGCCAGCTGTAAGCAAGAGATCAAGCAAGAAGGATATCTGTGTTTATTCTCTCTCTGTTCTTGACTGTAGGTGAGATGATGATCAATTTCCTGTATTGATTTCCCACAATAGGGGATGAATCCCCGGATCTGTAAACCAAAGCAAACTTTCATTCCTGAGTGCTTTTGGTCAGGGTGTTTTATCACAGCAACAGAAATGAAATAGGGGCCCATGTACCTCAGTCTTGACTCCCTTGTACAATGTGGAAGACAGAACTTCGTGAGGGAGACATGAGAGGGCTCTGAGTCTTTCACTGAGGTGAAGAAATGTCCTTAGTTGTGCTGTGAAACCTAAGCAAAGGGGGTGCCTTCTGAAGTGATCTTAGAAGATACATTCATTGGAAGGGTGTGTATGGGGGTGAGGGAGCTGTGCTAAAGTGGCCTCATTGCTTGCAGACGTTTTAAGAACCCTTGACCATCGAGCATGCCAAAGTATGGCTAGCATTCTCATATGCAAGTTCACCTTAGACTCTGGAGTTGTCGATTGACGATAAGCATGTGTTCTACATATGAGGCTTCCTAGTCATCTTTGTTTGCCTTGTTCAAACTCCACTCACTCCTTTCACACAGAAGAGGTCATATGACTTGTATCAGAGGTGGAATTTTTCAGTTACAATGCAGATTAGAACTCAATGTCTGGCTCAATTTTATCTTCTGGTCTTCAGATTGCCTGAATTAGGTCCCTTCCCTGCACACAGAATTTTCCATATGAATGTCATTCATTCCCTTGTTCATTTGCAAAGTGGTAGTAATCCAACAGCCTGCTTTCTTGGGTGACTTCTGACTCAAGAGTGTGCAGTGTTTGGTGGGATCAGTAGAGCAGGGTCTGCCCTTGTAAATGTGAGGAGCTTTTGGGAGTTCAAAGTCTAAAGTCTTCAGTGGGCTTTTTAGGGCTTGTCAGTTTTGGTTAGTAAACAACATCATTTAATTCCTGGGGTGCAATGGGTATTAAGGGTGAATTTCATTACATTGTTGGGGATTCAGAAACGAGTATCTCTGAGGTATATAGGAACAGAATTGGATGAAAAGCCAGCGTTGAAGATCAAAAAATGCTGAATTCACTAGCTTTTTACCTTGGGAAGCATTATCGAGTTCTATAGCATGCATATTGCTCATCTCTGTTGACCACACTGCTTCCTTGACTCTGAGGAAAACATGCAGATTTTATTAAGGTCTTCAACAAAGTATAACCTTGCTTTTGCCCATGCGTCTAGGCCACATCATTGTTTAGAACCTTTGGAAACGTTAAATGGTGAGATTTTCTTCCCCAGATTCTTCTGAAATATCCTTTTATTTTATGGAGTGCATGGACCTGCAGGGGTGGGCCCAAAACAAGTGCTTGAGTGTGTTGAGAGTGCAGAGAAACATGCGTGGGCTTTGTGTGGCTGGAGAGACGGGTCATCAGTTGGGATCAGTAGCTTCTCTCTCAGAATTTGGACATACATATTGTGGTGTTTTTCTCCACCTGTAACTCCAGTTGAAGAGCATGAATTCCCTTGTTGTGACCTGCACAGGCACCTAAGTACTCCTGGTGCACATAAACTACACTCAGGGACACATAAATCATCCATCTCTTTTGTTCCCTGGTTTGTTTGTTTTCAGTGCAGTGTTTCACTGTGTAGCCCTGCTTATCCTGGATCTCAGTGTGTAGACCAGGTTGGCATCAGATTCACAGAGATGCAAGTCCCTCTCATTTCCTTGTGCTGGGATTAAAGATATGTGCCACCTTCTGAGCCAAAAAAATCTTTTTTTTTCCCGTAATGCATTGTTCTTCATATAAGGTTTGGCATTCTGAAAATACTTGTCTGGGAGCAGTCAGAACATGCTAAGGGTCATTCATGTGTCAGTTAAATTTTGGAGATCTTGAAATATTTCAGGCATTCCATGTTCTGAGAAATTAACTCACTCTGAAACTGAATTATAGGAAGGTGTAACTATCTCTGCTAGGAATGCTGTTTGGGCTGTCAAAAGGGCAAGCCGATCACACAATAGACAAATTCCCCATTGGTCCTGCATTATAAACATTTCCAAATAAAAAAATTTACCTCAAGGCCATTCTCACAGCAAGAACATTACAAAGTCCAGGCTTTGTAAGTGGGAGGACAGTTTATTTGATGAATAGCCATTGTGGATGGTGGAAGACCTGCCTAGGGAGCTGAAGGTAGTCTGTCTTTGCCACTTGGTAGCATAAGAGCACTCTTCCCAAGGTCTCTTTTCTAGCATTGCAGTTTATTTCTCTAATCTTTGTTTTGAAGCCAGGAGGATCTAAACCTCATAATAATTTTCATTGCATTGTGGTAGCACTCTGTTTTTCAGTTACTGACAAAGTGAATCTTTGTTTTGCCTATGAATCACTTGATGTAGATTAGATGGAAAGTGAAGATATCACAAAAGTAGAAACAATGGCTTCCCATCTCAAACTGTACAAGTATGTGATGTTTTGAGTAAGAATAGCTCCAATGGGCTCATATACTTACATGCCCAGAATTTAATTCCTAAATCCACTTGGGAAGGATTAGGGGGTATGTACTATGTGTGTGGACTTTGAGGTTTCAAGTCCCATGACATGCCCATCCTACCTCTCTGTCTGTCTCTGTCCCTCCCTCCCTCCATTCCTCCCTCCTTCCCTTTCTCCCTCCCTCCGTCCTGGTTGTATGTCAAGCTCTCAGAACTTGTTCCAGTACCATGTTTACCTTCCTGCTGCCACGTAGCCCCCATGGTGGTCTTGGTCGCTGACTGACCTCTGAAGCTTTGCATTTCACTTTTGTAAGTTGCCTTGGTCATGGTTTCATCACAACAATGGAAAAATCTAAGACAACATTAGTATTTTTCCAAACAATACATAATGTTGACATTTATTAACTACACTTTAAGGTTTTCAAAGTACTTGGGAAATATAGGTATTCCATAAGAATCAAGAATGTCATTTTTAGCCAGGAGGTGGTGGCACACACCTTTAATCCCAGCACTCTGGAGGCAGAGACAGGCGGATCTTTGTGAGTTCAAGGCCAGCCTGGTCTACAAGAGATAGTTCTAGGACAGGCTCCATAGCTACAGAGAAACCCTGTCTTGAACCCCCCCCCCCCAAAAAAAAGAATATCATTCTTTTTTAGGAAAAGCACAACTGATATAGTCTGAAGACTATTAATAGATGACATATCATTTAGATTAGTTGAATTTCCGTCTGCATTCTTTTTTTCATTCTCACTTTGTTCTTGTGTGGTTGCCTGTCCATCTGTTGATGGAGGAAGGTCATTGGCTAATAAAGGCACTGCCCTGGCCCATTTTATTGGTTAGAGGATAGGTGGGAGGAGTAAACAGAACAAAATGCCGGGAGGAAGAGGAAGTGAGCTCAGACTCCACAGCTCTGCTCTCCTCCTGGGAGCAGACCCCTGAGAGAGACACCATGCTCCCGGCTCCTGGGCAGACACACGCCATGAAGCAAGCCGCCAGGTTAGACATGCTGAACCTTTCCCGGTAAGACCGGTGCTCACCGATTATTAGAGATGGGTTGATCGGGATATCAGAATTAGCCAGTAAGGGCTAGGGCAGAAGGGCCAAGCAGTGATTAAATGAATACAGTTTGTGTGTTGTTATTTCGGGCATAAGCTAGCTGAGCGGGCGGCTGGGGTGCTGGGGGAGCGGCCCCGCCGCCCTTATTACTTCATATGGCGCCCCACGTGAGGGACTAAATCCACTTAAAAAACCTGAGAAGGCTTAAAAATAAGGGAGAGAGAGTTTAACACAGATTTTTGCTGTTTGTTGGTGGCGTGCTGTAGAGAGATTTCCTGATTCGGCAACAATAGCAGAAAAAATGCTGTGTCATTTTAAAGCGCGACTTCCTGGGGCTGTGCTGCCATTGCGATCTCTGTCTGGCTCCTACAGGAGACAGAGCTTTTGAATAGAGCATTTGGAGTAAAGTGCTACGATTTGTTTGATGACAACTAGACTCGCTGTGTTCTCGGGTCTGATCTGCTTGTTAGAGGCAAGCATGCGCTTTCTTCTAAGAGAAGCTTCCTGACTCAGCTTTAGCTGCAAAGCCTGCAGCTCATTAAGAGGTCCTGCCACGAAACACTTAAATGGTGTTGACGAAAAGCTGAACACATGCTTTTCGGTTTTCAGCAGCAGCAGGAAAAAACCTGTTGTTTAAAAATGCCGGCTTTCTGGGCCATCCTGCCAGGGCAAACTCTGACTGTTTGAGGCAGGAGGGCCGGCTACCTAGAGAGGACTTGAGTGTTGTCTGTTGTAGCTCACTTGCTGGCAGGGACCTTGAAATGCCATACAGTTGTGGCAGTAAACATGGCTACAGCCTATATATCCGCCATGAGGCTGGAAAGCTAAGGAACGGACTGGATCTAGCTGGCAAAGCCACGCCTTTAGTCCTACTGAGATTGCTTGGTAAATTAAAGATTCATGTGGTCAGAAAAAGAGAGATATACAGTAAAGAGAGATTCAAAGACAAAAAAAAATTTTTAAATGGTTTACAGTGTGTTAAAAATATATGCAGACTAAAAGTTGAAGTTCTTAAAGTAAAAAACAAAAAAAAAAAGGAAGAGAGTTGTTATGTGTGGTAGCACACGCCTTTAATCCCAGTGCCTAGAAGGCAGAGACAAAGAGATCTCTGTGAGTTCAAGGTGTAATAGTGTACACCTTTAATCCTGAATGCCTGGGAGGCAGAGACAGGCGGATCTCTGAGAGTTCAAAGACAGCCTGGTTTACAGAGTTACTTCAGGTCAAAGATACAGAGAACCTGTCTCAAAAAGCAAAGAGTTAAAAGTAAAAATAAACAAAATAGAGGTTAAAACAAAGCTGCACAAAGATGGAAAATACACAGAGAATCTTGATACTGTATGCTATTATGCTCTCTTTGAATTGTTTGAATGCTGAGGAAGAAGCAACAGCTGCTAAAAGATATTTATTGATAAATGCTGCTGAACTAATCCGACATAGATATTTTGATGCCTTAACTTTGAAATTTGGATCTAAGGACATGATGCTTTGGAAAGGAGTTTCTTATTTTGTTTTCACAGAGGATGAGACGCTGTTCATTTCTTCTATTCCGATTTGGTATGATGGACCACGCCCTCCTGAAGGGTTGCAGTGAACATCTTCAGAAAATTGCTTCGCTCAACTGCCAACTGAGATGAAACTAGCACACAGGTTATACCATGAAAGACCTAATTAACGACGCCCCCATTCAGCAGGAAGCAGTTTGGAGAGAAAAAACTGCGCCCATGTTCCCAAATATGGTTTATAAACGTCCTTTTACATTTAAAGGGGGATATGATATAGATACGAATAATTTACATTAGTATAGATTTTGCTTTATAGATTGAGATTTACGGTCAATTTTGTTATATGTATATGTATTTCTGATTTTGATTAAGGTATTGTGATTGTGTAGTTCATTTAAATATGTACTGTATAATTAAGAAATATAGGTTGTTAATGGATAATCATCGATAATAGTAAAGGTTGTAGTCATGTTAGTTAGATTTTCTAGATATATAGAGATATATTTTAGATAGACATTCTTCATGTCTTTCAAAGATTACAGAATAGGACATTTAATGTTTTAATAACTGAGGACTTTTCATGACAATGAGACACTCTGCTCCTGGCAGCACCAATCTACTTCAAGAGGAAGATGGGCATCGAAGAGGCTCGTTATGGAGTTTTGATAGCCATTTGGGCAAGAAACTGCTCTTGCCTGGACTATTGCATAAACTGGACACAGAGAACCCGCAGAGAGAGGACTACTGAACTTGCCTAAGGTGAGATGATCTTTCGGGGTTCCTGATTCATTTTGAAAGAGTCTGCGAGACATTCTGCAGGACACAACAGATAGTGACTGAACTGACTTTGAATTTTCCTGCTTTATGGAAATGTCTGCTGGATACCATGGGCCTGAAGGCTGAAGATGGATGCCCCAACGGTACAAAAGAACTTTGGGTGACTGTCCAGGCAGCGAGATGTCTTTGTCATTTCTAGAGTTTGAAGTTTCTTAGTTCTTGTTTACTTAGGTAATATTATATCTTTCTGGTGTCTTTGATGGAGTTAAGAATAGTTAGTTATAGTTTTCCTTAGTTATGATAAAGATTATTGTAACTTTTACTTGATAACTGTTTTGTTATATGTAATTTTGCTATGTTAAAGCCTTTTTTTGTTTAAACCGAAAAAGGGGAAATGATGGAGGAAGGTCATTGGCTAATAAAGGCACTGCCCTGGCCCATTTTATTGGTTAGAGGATAGGTGGGAGGAGTAAACAGAACAAAATGCCGGGAGGAAGAGGAAGTGAGCTCAGACTCCACAGCTCTGCTCTCCTCCTGGGAGCAGACGCCTGAGAGAGACACCATGCTCCCGGCTCCTGGGCAGACACACGCCATGAAGCAAGCCGCCAGGTTAGACATGCTGAACCTTTCCCGGTAAGACCGGTGCTCACCGATTATTAGAGATGGGTTGATCGGGATATCAGAATTAGCCAGTAAGGGCTAGGGCAGAAGGGCCAAGCAGTGATTAAATGAATACAGTTTGTGTGTTGTTATTTCGGGGCATAAGCTAGCTGAGCGGGCGGCTGGGGTGCTGGGGGAGCGGCCCCGCCGCCCTTATTACTTCAATCTGTCAAGGTTTTTAGTTTGGCAGCTTCTTGATAGATAGCAGGGGTTGTCCTGGAGCTCATATGTAGTCCAGACTGTCCTCTAGATCCTCCTTATTCAGCCTCCCGAGTGCTCGTATTACAGGTGTGTGCTCATGCGCCCAGGCAGTTAGTTACTTTCCTTATAAAAACTCTTTTTATTAAAACAATTTTTACTTAAAAATTTCCACCTCCTCCCTTCCTCCCATTTCTCTACCCCTCACCACCCTCTCCCCCCATCTCCTTTCCCCTCCCTCTCCAGTCCAAAGAGCAGTCAGGAATCCCTGCCCTGTGAGAAGTCCAAGGACTTCCCCCCTCCATCCAGGTCTAGGAATGTGAGCATCCAAACTGCCTAGGCTCCCACAAAGCCAGTACATGCAGTAGGATCAAAACCCAGAGCCAATTTCCTTGGCTTCTCAGTCAGCCCTCCTTGTCCAACACATTCAGAGAGTCTGGTTTGATCACATGCTCTATCAGTCCCAGTCCATCTTGCTTTGGTGAGCTCCCATTTGCTCAGCTCCAACGTCTCACTGGGTGGGTGCACCCATTGAGGTCCTGACTTCCTTGCTCATGTTCTCCCTCCTTCTGCTCCTCATTTGGACCTTGGGAGCTCAGTCCAGTGCTCCTATGTGGGTCTCTGTCTCTAGCTTCATCCTTCGCCAGAGGAAGGTTCTATGGTGATATGCAAGATATTGATCAGTATGGGTATAGGATAGGGCCATTTCAGGCTCCCTCTCCTCAGCTGTCCAAGGATCTAGCTGGGGACATCTCCATGCACACCTGGGGACACCTCTAGAGTCAAGTCTCTTTCCAACCCTATAATGGCTCCCTTATTTAGGATATATACTTCCCTGCTCCTATATCCATCCTTCCTCCATCCCAACTGTCCCTGTTGAAATAGGAGCAGCTGGGCTGTGTCCCGGGCACCTGGCTGCCCACATGGCTAGATCTAGCTTATGCCCCGAAATAATTACACGGAAACTGTATTATTTTAAACACCGCTTGGGCCATTAGTTCCAGCCTTTTCTCGGCTATCTCTCGCACCTGGACTAGCCCATTTCTAATAATCTGTGTAGCCCACAAGCTGGCTTACCAGGAATGATCTTAACCTGCGTCTGCCTGGAGTGGGAGAATCATGGCGACTCCTTGACTCAGTTTCTTTCTCCCAGCCTCCTGTTCTGTTTACTCCACCTACCTATGTTTTAACCTATGAGGGCCAGCCAAGCAGTTTCTTCATCAAGTAACCAATGAAATCAACAGATTGATATATGACACTCCCACATCATGTCCTTTTCCTCCAAGCTCTCCCCATCCCCCCTTCTCACTTTTTTCTCCCCATATCCCCTTACTTCCCCCACTCCCACCCCCAAATTTCCAATTTTTGCCTGGCAATCTTGTCTCCTTCCAATATCCAAGAGGATTACTAAATGTTTTTCTTTGGGTTAACCTTCTTATTTAGCTTCTCTAGGATCACTAATTATAGGCTTAATGTATTTTATTTATGGCTAGAATCCACTTATGTTTGAGTTCATACCATATTCACCTTTTTGGGTCTAGGTTACCTCACTCAGGATAGTGTTTTCTATTTCCATCCATTTGCATGCAAAATTCAAGATGTTATTGTTTTTTACCTCTGAGTAATACTCTAATGAGTACATATTCCACATTTTCTTATCCATTTAGAAAATATTGAGAGCAAACTCACCATATGCAAACTATAGTAAACCTACTATTAGCATACCAGTCTGTGTTAATCATCAGAAATGCTTGCTGATGGCCTACAGTTGTCATTAACAAACATCAAAATAATTTCAAAATACAAGTGGAGCCTACTTGAAGTTATAGGACATGCACATATGTCCACTCTCGGGGATATGTATGGAAATATCATGTTATTGGTATGTATATACATGTGCACATGTGCATGTCTGTGTAAGTAGAGCTTTCCCCATCATTTCTCTGCCACATTGGGACTTGGGCTTGCATTCCATTTTACGCATTCATCCCTATCATACTCTGCAGCATTGAATGCTTCTTTGTCCTGGCTGTTGGGAGCTTCTTCCCTGGTTCAGGTAATTCAAATGCATGGTGCCACAGGGTCAGAGAAAATGTGAAGGGTTTAGGAGGGAGAAAACCTGTGTTTGAACCCTCTCCACAACATTCCCAAAGACTTGCCTTTGGGTTGTAAAACATCTCTTTCCTGTTCTGTCAAATGGGTGCCATTAACCCCGGTTTGTGTGATAGCGTTGCTGTCAGGAGGGAAGGAGCTACCCAAGTGTTTGCACTTCATAGACTGTGGAGCCTTTTGTAAAGCGTGATGCCAGTATTCTTCAAGCTGAACAGGAAATGATGACAGTATCATAATAGCCATCCTCCTTCTGTCTTTCTCCTTCCAGTCGTCAAGCAGTGATAATGAAAGAAACCACAGCAGCATCAATATCCCAGTACGAGGAAGTGTACCAGAAAGCAGCTTAAACCAGAACATTGCTGAACTATACTCCAATATCCCCGAGTTCTCACACGAGGACTATGCACTGTGCCAAGGCCAAGGTCCTTACTCCCACATTAACCAGATCTTGAAGGAGGCCCATTTCTACAGCCTACAGCAGAGAGGACAGTCACCGACGTGATGACCTGGGTGCTCCTCCTCCCTTGTTTATAAAAAGCAATGACATTCCCACAAAGCAGTCTTGGCTTTTGTCTGTATTTTCAGTAAGAGTCAATGGGCATTTGTACTCTTGCTGTTTTGCTCCACCGCTACGATTTCAGAGGGTCATTCGTGACAGTTTGATATGTTTTCTGTCAAGTCTGGTGTCCAATTCATGTTTAAATAGCAGCATGAGGATTTCTCCTGATACTGAATGGCTTGTTTATCCCATTCAAGTTGGGTTCCAAGTCACTCATTTAGGGTCTCCATGTTATATTTTTTTAACACAATTGTGATGACTCGTACAAAGTATCATTGCAAGTGCAGGGATCTAGTGAGGGAACTGGGGAGCTCTCGGCAGCCACAGCGACCTAGCCACTGCTATAAAGTTAAGCGCCCAAACCCTTGACCTTGTCCCACAATGACTGCTTTATGGATCAGTATGAGTGGCTACCACTTTAGACTGATCTTGTAACACCCTGCTCCCCACTTCAAATTCCTCAACCACATTGTTCTTGTACCGGAATATTATCCAGACACAACCCCTGCGCTCCACATTACCCCAGAGGATTTCTAGTCCTCCTGTGAGTGGCAATGCAAAGGTTGTTACCTTCTTGGGAATCTTGACCTGGGTAGGTTAGGCTCCTGTGTGATGTGATCCTGAGACAGATCATCATTTGACTATGCATCAACATCAACACCATACAAATAGTTATTTTTGACTATAATACCTGCTCTCTTTCAAGTAATTTACCTACCATAAATAAATGATCCATAGTTGTTCACATACCCCTCCAAATATGTTGCTATCCTGGAAAAATAAAGATCCATATGTTTTCACAGATCAGATTGTAAAGTACATGTAAGGTCCCTGTGAGTATCACTTACTGAAGAAAAAAAAATGTGTGCATCCTAATAGATATCACACCCCCGCTGCACACCCTGTCTCTTTATCTGATTAATACATAATTGAAGGACACCCTGGCCATTCAGGAAAGGTATAGTTTCATGTAGATGAGGAGGGAAAGAGACAAGAAACTCAACTATGCATGCTGGGGTCGACATGGGCAGGCTCGGGAGTCAGTATGGACTATACTGCAGGAGTGTCTGGGTGCAATTGTCATAGTGCTAGACATTGCTGATCAATATTGTTATCAGCAGATTTGGTGATCACTGGTGAATTTGTGTGGGGACTGACTTCATGAATTTTGTAGTAATGCCACAATAAATATGTATGGCTTGGGTATGTTCATGTTATAGACTGAAAGCTGGGGAGGCCACTTTGCCCTCAAGTTTGCTGTTACTAGTCAAGATCCAGCAGTCGCAAGTTTCTATGTGTTTATTAGTTATCAGCTTATGGTTGGGAGTCTGTACATCCTGTTTTTCTTAGTTGCTAAAAGCCTCTGATGATCCAAGCGAACATCTAGGAGGGCAGAATGTACCCCTCCTTGCTGAAGAGACAAGAGGACCAGCCTTTCAGCTGCCTTTATGCCACACAGGTGGGTGGGGTGGATGTGGCCTTATTCAAATGAGGATGTGGCTCATTGCTCCAGGCTGCTGCCTAGCAACCACTCTGCAGCAGCCAGTGTGTAGCTTTGGAATGATAGAGGAAGCTATTGAAGGCCTGAAAACACATCCCTACCAGCCATTATGGGGTGCCCTGGCAGTTTTGAGGGCAAAGGCATCCTGGCAGGGTAAAACTTGTTCCTGGCCATTTAACCATGAGAGGCAGAGCCTGCTGTGTACTGGGAAACAAGGAGAGAATCTTTGAGATGTGTTACTTGCTTTACTGTTTGTCCTTCCTTCTCACATGCCCTGTGACCTGCAGTCCCTGGACAGTGCACCTGTATCTCTGTCTGATCAGAGGGATGTGTCAGGGTGTACAAGTTATTTTCACTTGCCTGACATTGAACTGATTTGCTCTACTCAAGTCTGTGGCGTCCTGTTCTGCTTGAACCAGACAGCTTGAAATGCCCTGTTCCAAATGTGTAAACATGTTCTCTTCTATGATCACCTGCCTCCTGTTGTTAATGTGGACTGGGATGTCATCATGTGGTTTTGTCTGAGACTTTGAGAGGTGAAGAAAATGTGTAGTGGTCTCCATCCTAATCCAGGGGGCAACTTGTTTGTTCTGCACATTTTGAGTTTTGTAACACATCTTCTCAGTCCCCCGACTGACTAGGTGATGACCCAAATTGTCATTATAGTTCAGTTTGCGTGCTTTCTTTTCAATGATTTCTCCCCTTGGCACAGCAATGGTCATGTTTTTCCTTTTCCACAGTGCATGTCCTGTAGTAGGTGCTGTGTTTTCTTCTGGTCACATTTACCCCTCCCTGATTCCTCACCTACCTGTAGGTCTTCCTGTTATCCCCTCTGCATCCAGCATCAGCACATGCTGCCCTTTAGAATACACAATGGTAAAGTTTCAAAGTCAGTGATAGAGCAGGATGGGGGTCATTGAACCATTCGCTCTAAGATCCACCTCCCTGGAGATTCCAGTGACTCACTTCAACCAACTACAGGATGTGCTGTGACTCTCTTGGCATGCTGGATACAGGACCTTCTGACAAGAGGGCCCAGGCTCAGCTGTCAGCCCCACTGCCCCATACCCTGCAAAAGATCATGCCCTATATAGATAACAACACTGTGTTTTTGGCCAAGGACTCTCAGAGTCATCTAAGTGGTCACTGGAGTCGGCACCAATGATCCTTGCTTCCCCTAGAGGTGGTCTTCTGTGGGGACCCTTTACTTTGCCCTCAGTTATTCGAGTCCTGCTGGAGCCCTCACTTGACCATGACTACTGACTCATCGCCTTTATCTCCTTCATACAATTATATATGTGCACTGGATGACTGAGTGTCTGTGCGTGTGTGTGACTGTGGGCCCTCATGCCTGTGTGGGTGGAGGTCCGAGGTTGGCTCTGGGCGTGTTACTCTATTGCTCTCCATCATGTGTTCTGAGACAGTTTTATTGTAGGATCCTAGAGCTTACCAGTGTGTCTCGATCAGGTAGATAGCCAGCCCCAGAAATCCTGTTCTCTCTGTCTATCAGCCCTAGGATTGTGGGAGTGCCCCACCAAGCTACCTTTTGAGTGAGTGCTCAGGGATCCAACCTCAGAAGTTCTTGCCCTTGCGCCAGACAGTTTACCAGCCCCTTGGCTCCCCAGCCCGAAGCCATAAAGTTTTGATTAATTGCATTCTACCTCACAAAATACTAGCCCTTTCCCGAGTAATGGCGCCCCGAACCACAGTGTGCTCCCCCTTCCTGCCTCACCCTCTCTGGTGGGCAATTTCTAGGATGATCAGATCAGGATGTGTTTCTCACACTCACAAGGTAGCAGGCAGCATCTTCATGAGCACTTTCGAGCATCTTAGGTGTGTGGTGCTTCTGCTGTCAAACCCTCACACATGTTTTAAACGCTGGTGCTAAAAGAGAGACTCCAATTATGCCTTGATTGCAGTTGTCATGGTGATGTGATTGGAATACCTTTCATCAATGCAACATGATTTACCTCTAGGTCTGTGTCGTGCCACCCTCTCCCATCCCTTGTGAAATAGACAGAAATTTTTCCCTACCCCACCATTTTCATTTTCTCTCAAGAGAGGTTGGGGGACATGTTCTCAAATGTCATGACTCAGCTTGAGGCTCTGTGAGGACTCTGGACAGGAGGTGGTGGCAGAGGTGTTTTAAAATCTCATCCTGAAACCACTGTGCCAGAGGAAATCAATAACCTGCGAGAAAAAGGGATTTTTCTGACAGGATGGAGTGTGTGGTTGCCTAGGTTACCTGGAGAGAGAGAAAGAGCCAGGGCAGAGGGAGACTGTCACATGAACAGCCTCATTATACAGGATGCAGCCCTAAAGTCAGAGTGTGGAGGAGTATGCTCAGTATTTCAGTGCCTTCTCAACATTAGCAGCTTCCTGAAGGGGTCTGAGCCTGTTTGTGAGATGCAAAGACAAGAAGGACAAGGACACAGGCTCTGGCCACAAGCTACAGGGACCGTTGGATTTTTAGTGAAGGTGTGCAAATGGGGCAGTCCCTCTCCTTCTGGTGGTAACAAGGAGAAGGGGCTGTGAACTCCTGTGGAACCACCTTCCCATTAGACAGACGCTATTCTTTCTGTGTTGGCCATCCTGTTAATGTTGCATGTGCTGGGTACATTCATAGATGTGGTGAAATGGAACATTGCTTAGAATCCATGGAATTCTCAAGACTGTGTACCGCACATGTCTTATCTATCTATCTATCTATCTATCTATCTATCTATCTATCTATCTATCTATCTATCTTTCTATCTCCTATTGCACAGAACAGAGGGAATTGTGACATGTTGGAGAGACATGTTCTCAAATGTCATGACTCATCTTGAGGCCCTGTGAGGACTCTGGACAGGAGATTGTGGCAGAGGTGTAGTTTTAATTTTTTATTTTATTTTATTTTTTTACGCTCACAACAAAAATCATTTATTTACAAGTTCATTGTAGGTGATGGGAGTAAGAGAGCAAAAGGGCAGCCATGTCTGAACTGCTGGGACCCTTCCCCAACTGGAGCAGAATTCCTTTCTTTCTTTACCTCTCAGCCAGAGCTCCTCCAATTAGCCAAACCACAAGGCAGAGAGAACGTGCTGAGAGCCTTCTCAGTACTCCAGCTGAGCTAAGCCGAGTTCCATCATCATTCCCATCCCTTCCTCAGATAGAACTTTCTGGCCTAGAGGGAAACAGCAAGGAATTGGAAAGCACAAGCTCTGGAAGAGAAACCTCACTGTTTTTTTTTCCAGCAAAAGAATAATAGTGGCAAGGGTCTCAGTCAGAGCCACTGTCTTTAGGAGAAACACCCAGGAACCCAGGAGATTCAGCTCTCCCAATGCTGTATTTCTCCAGTAGGCTGGCCCTTGTTATCCCCTCATCTCTGTTGACAAAGCTGTGAACCAGAAACCAACAAAGAACACATTTTCCTCATCCTGGGTGAACACACATGTATGCACAGATACAAATTCTTCACACTGCTAAGAAAGATCCAATCCCCATATCTTCTAGGAGTGGGGCTAGAAGTAATGGAGCCTTAGGATTTAGGTAGGTCCTGGGCACATGGAAACGTGTGTGTGCATAAACACATATGTCGGAGACAATAGAACCAACCTGGCTCCTTGTGGGCCACACTGCTCAGCTCTGTTGAGCTCTTCAATTGAAATTCCATCAGTCCCTCTCTCTCCTGACAGGCCTGGGTCTGGTTCTCCAACCTGAAATCTATTCGTGTTTCTAGACCCCAACTCTCAATCTGAACTTCCCAGCCTCCAGCTCAGGCTGTCTCCCCAAGTCCCTGTCTCCAGGAACTGCCCAGCATCAGCCTCTGCTGGTCTTGCCTGTTATTGGCAATCCTGCCCAGAGTGGTGGCTCATGGCTCCCTTTGGGCAAGAGGACAGGAATCTTTCTCCCTGCCTGAGAGTCCCAAAGGAGCCCATCAGAAAATGCTGGGTGAATGTGCAAGAGGTGTAGAGAAAGAAAACTACAGCAGTTCATCAGCTCCTCTCCAGAGAGTAAAATCCACACCCTGGCTGGGCTGAGGTGCAGAAGGAGAAGAGGAGAGCTAGAGCAAATGTAGGGCAAGCTAAAGCCTAGTGGTGTTGAGGGAGCTGCGGGCCTCTTTCCACAGCCCGGCTCCCGGCTGCCTGGCTAGCTTATGACCCAAAATAACACACAAACTGTATTCTTTTAAACACTGCCTGGCCCATTATATCTCGGCTCTTCTAGGCTAATTCTCATGTATTAATTTAGCCCATTTCTAATAATCTGTGTACTAGGTGTGCTTACCTGGAAAGATTCAGCATGTCTGACCTGGCGGCTTGCTTAATCGTGTCTGACTCTGAGAGGAGCTGCACGATTTCTGAGCTCACTGCCTCTTCTTCCCAGCATTCTGTTCTGTTTACTCTGCCTATCTAGATTCTGCCCTATCAGATGGGCCAAGGCAGTTTATTAGCCAATGACCTTCCTCCATCATTTCTTCTTTTTCTTTTTAAACAAAAAGGAAAGGCTTTAACTTTAACATAGCAAAATTACATATAACAGAATAGTTATCAAGTAAGAATTACAGTTACAATATTTACATCTACTTTATCTTTTATCATAACTAAGGAAAACTATAACTATGTATATATTCTTTAACTCCATCAAAGACTCCAGAAGGATATAATATTACCTAAGTAAATGAGAAGTAAACAACTTACAAAACTCTAGAAATCCCAGAGACATCTCGCTGCCTGGACAGTCACCCAAAGTTCCTCTGCACCATTGGGGCATCCATCTTCAGCCTACAGGCCCATAGTATCCAGCAGACATTTCCATGAAGCAGGAAATTTCAAAGGCAGTTCAGTCACTATCTGCTGTGTCCTGCAGAATGTCTCTCAGACTCTTTCATGAATCAGGAACGCTGAAAGATCATCTCACCTTTAGGCAAGTTCAGCAGTACTCTCTCTGCAGGTTCTCTGTGTCCAGTTTATGCAATAATCCAGGCAAGAGCAGTTTCTTGCCCAAATGGCTATCAAACTCCATAAGGTGCCTCTTCGATGCCCATCTTCCTTTTGAAGTATATTGGTGCTGCCAGGAGCAGACGTTTCTCATTGTCATGAAAACCCTAAGTTATTAAAAGATTAAATGCCATATTCTACAGTCTTTGAAAGATATGAAGGATGTCTATCTAACTGAAATATATCTCTATATATCTAGAAAATCTAACAGGACTACAAGCCTAACTATTATCAATGATTATCCATTAACAACCTATATTTCCTAATTATACATTACATTTTTAAATGACTACACAATCAAAATACCTTAATCAAGATCAAAAATAGACATACATATAATAAAATTGACCTTAAATTTCTATCAATAAGGGAAAATTTATACAAGTGCAAATTATTTATATCTATACCATATCCCCCTTTAAATGTAAAAGAACATTTATAAACATTTTTTTGGGAATATGGGCGCAGTTATTTCTCTCCAAACTGCTTCCTGCTGAATGGGGGCGCTGTTATTTAGGTTTTTTTTTATGGGATAACCTGTGTGCTAGATTCATCTCAGTCAGCAGTCAAGTGAAGTAATTTTTTAAAGGTGTTCACAGCAACCCTTCAGGAGTGCGTGGTCTGTCATACCATATTGGAATAGAAGAAATCCACAGGGTCTCATCCTCTGTGAAAACAAAAGAAGAAACTCCTTTCCAAAACATCATGTCCTTAGATCCCAATTCCAAAGTCAAGGGATTTTCAAATTATCTATGTTGGATTAGTTCAGCAGCATTTATAATCAAATATCTTTTAGCAGCTGTTGCTCCTTCCTCAGCATTCAAACAATTCAAAGAGAGCATAATAGCATACAGTATCAAGATTCTCTGTGTATTTTCCATCTTTGCGCAGCTTTGTTTTAACCTCTATTTCATTTATTTCTACTTTTATTTTATATTCTCTGTGTATCTTTGTCCTGGAATAACTCTGTAAACCAGGCTGTCCTTGAACTCTCAGAGATCCCTTTGTCTCTGCCTCCCAGGCATTGGGATTAAAGGCGTGTGCTACCACACCTTTAAGTCACAGAGGTCAAACTACCTCTGCCTCCCAAGTGTTGGGATTAAAGGTGTGTACTAACACACCCAACTACTCTCGTTCTTCCTTTTTTTGTTTTTTACTTTAAGAACTTTAACTTTTACCCTGCATATATTTTTAACACACTGTAAATCATTTAAAGTTTTTTTTGTTTTGTTTTTGAATCTCTCTTTACTGTATCTCTCTCTCTCATTCTGACCACATGAGCCTTTAAATTACTGACCAATATGGGTAGGATTAAAGCCGTGGCTTTTTCTGGCTAGATCCAGCCCATTTTTTAGCTTTCCAGCCTCATGGCAGAGGTACTGCTGGAGCCATTTTTATCGCCACAACTCTGTGGTGTTTCAAAGTCTCTGCTAGCAAGCCAGTTGCAGCATTCTTCTCACAGATCACACTCATTTGGACTGACTGCCTGAAAGAGTCAGAGTTTGCCCTGGCAGGACAGACCAGAAAGCCAGCATTTTCAATAAAACAGCACAACTTTTTCCCTGCTATGGCTGAAAACAAACAAGCATGCAGTCAGCTTTAGCAATACCATTTAAGTGTTTCATGGCAGGACCTCTTAATGAGCTGCAGGGTTTTGCAGCTAAAGCTGAGTCAGAAAAAAAAAAGAAAAAAAGCTGAGTCAGGAAGCCTCTCTTAGATGAGAGCACTTGCTTGCCTCTAGCAAGCAGAGCAGACCCGAGAAATTGCTGCTACCAAGAAAACATGCTTTACTCTATTCTTTCCCAATGTTTCTCAGGCTTTCTGTGGACTAAGTTATCCATGTTGGGTGCCATTCTGTTGAGAGGGCTGTGGGCCTCTTTTCACAGCCTGGCTGCTTGGCTAGCTTATGCCCCAAAATAACAGCACACAAACTGTATTCTTTTAAACACTGCCTGGCCCATTATATCTTGCCTCTTCTAGGCTAATTCTCATGTATTAATTTAGCCCATTTCTAATAATCTGTGTAGCACCACTAGGTGCACTTACCGGGAAAGATTCAGCATGTCTGACTTGGCGGCTTGCTTCATCGCATCTGGCTCTGGGAGGAGCTGCAATGATTTCTGAGCTCACTTCCTCTTCTTCCCAGCATTCTGTTCTGTTTACTCCGTCTATTTAAATTCTGCCCTATCAGATGGGCAAAGGCAGTTTCTTTATTAGCCAATGACCTTCCTCCATCGTAGTGGTGCCTACGGAAGACTCTGGGGAGCCAGAGGGGTCCTCTCTCAGACCCTGGGAGAAGACTGCACATTGCCAAAGTACTGTGGGCAAGGAGGTAGGGCCAAATGACCCAACTGTACAAACTAAATAGTTCTGCTCGGAGGTCCAGGAGGAAGGATTTCATAAGACAGCAACAAAATCAAAACACTTGAACAGAGCTATGGGGCTGGGCCCAGGCCTCCAGATCCACCCTGTTGTTTGTAGAGGTCAAAGAAGGCTACAGAAGGTAGGGTTTGACAGAGGAGCCAAAGGCTGGCACTGGGAGCTGGGGAAGGCAGGAGGCAAGGGCCAAGGGATCAGGAGAGCTGGAACCCCAGGAGTCTCTTAATAGCGGCATTGATGTCCCCGCCTGTGGCAATCAGGGCCTGTAGGTTAGCTTCACGGTTGACAAAGCCCATGGAATTGAGCTGCTCCAGCTGCTGCCGAAATCTCACTTCTGGTTATCGGCACCTGTGAATTTCCACTTCCAGCCAGAAGCTGGATCATCTGCTGCTGGGCACTGGAACCTGCCGTGGGAGGAGGCGTGCCTGGTAGGCCTGGGGAGGGCGTGGGGGCCTCGGCTGCAGACCCAGAGTTGCCTGCCAGGGGTACAGGCATCCGGGATGTCCCAAAGGAGCCAAGGCTTGGTACCAGCCCAGGGGCTTCAGTTTGTAGGATCTGCAGGCCCTGCTGGATCTGAAGCAAGGCCTGAATGGCCCGGGGATTGGTGAGGGTGGAGAGCGACTCTGAGTTCTGCATCTGCTGCAGGAACACAGGGAGCTGCAGGCGTAGCTGCTCCTGAAGCTGTGGATTCCTCGCAAACAGCGGGACATTCACCATTATTCTGAGCAGCAAAGTCAGGGTCCTGGGCGAGTGTCTGCATCATGCTGCGCATGTAAGGGGCTGAGATCACATTCTGCATCAGCTGGGGGTTTTCAGAGATCTGCTGGAGGAGCGCCTGCATTTCTGGCTGTTGAACACGCCTGACCCCAGGCTAGCCGCATTGATCCCAAGGGGGTTCGAGACTGTCGGGTGCACCTGGCTGGTCCCCGATCCTCCGGTGCCCTCCCCACCGGACCCGGAGGCCTGGGGAGGTGGGGGGCGAGGGCTCCAGGGGTTAGGGAGGGGCTCTCGATTCTCAATCCGAAGAGGCTGGGAAGATGTGCTGTTGGAGTTCCCGGCCAGGGAAGAGAAGGGATTGTTGCCAAACTGTTCCCGAGTAGCTGTGAGAATGGCTCCTGGAAGTCGGTGTACATGCGGCGGAGGGCATTATATCCTCCAGGAACGCTTTCCAAGTTGCTGAGGGCCTGGTCCTGGTTCCGCAT